>NC_135816.1:11971692-12094192 GCF_964213995.1 Mustelus asterias | reverse complement strand
ATAATGAATCTGTACAGTCTGCACAGGCGTGGATACTCAGTGAAACAGTACTGTGCACAGCTGGCGTTTGAGTGAATTACAATGGTTTATGCAGCGGCGTAACTGCCACGGTGATCTTTGGAACCATGTTTACAGTGGGTTCTGACACCACGGAAGACAATCTGCCGTGTATCTTTGCCAAAGAGTGTGCAGAAAGCGATGGTGAAGATTCAAAGTGAACAAAGGAGTTTGATTGCTTGACAGAGGAACTTAGGCCAGTTAATAAGAAAGGGGACGGAGATAAAGTAGTCTTTCTGGATGACCCTAACCACATAGATGTGAAGTTTGAGACAGTGCACAAAGGATCTCTTTGACAAGTCTGTGAGCAGTTTAATCTCATAAGAACATAAGAGCTAGGAGCAGGAGTAGGCCATCTGGCCCCTCGAGCCTGCTCCGCCATTCAATAAGATCATGGCTGACCTTTTCATGGACTCAGCTCCACTTACCCGCCCGCTCACCATAACCCTTAATTATTTTATTGTTCAAAAATCTATCTATCATTGCCTTAAAAACATTCAATGAGGTAGCCTCAACTGCTACATTGGACTGGGAATTCCACAGATTCACAACCCTTTGTGTGAAGAAGTTCCTCCTCAACTCAGTCCTAAATCTGCTTTCCCTTATTTTGAGGCTATGTCCCTTAGTTCTAGTTTCACCTGCCAGTGGAAACAACTTCCCTGCTTCTATCTTATCTATTCCCTTCGTAATCTTATATGTTTCTATAAGATCTCCCCTCATTTTTCTCCTGGAAGAAGATTATTGTGTTTTGATATTTTGAGACTCCAAAAATCAAAAGCCCTGTTTGGCCTCAGCGAAGGAGATTAGAATTCCCATTCAAAGTGGTTTGTGCCAGTTTGCATCCAATATAAAGTTTTCCCCTCCTGATCCCATCTAACTCTCTAAAGACATTACCGGCACTAATTTACCTGTTGAACTGTGGAATTTATTTGTGAAACTCTTTGCCGCAGAAGACTGTGGAGGCCGGGTCATTGAGTGTCTTTAAGACAGAGATAGATAGGTTCTTGATTAATAAGGGGGTCAGGGGTTATGGGGAAAAGGCAGGAGAATGGGGATGAGAAAAATATCAGCCATGATTGAATGGCGGAGCAGACTCGATGGGCCGAGTGGCCTAATTCTGCTCCTATCTCTTATGAGCTTATGGTCTTATGGGATTTGCATGTTCTCCCCATGTCTGCATGGGTTTCCTCTGAGTGCTCCGGTTTGCTCCCATAGTGCAAAGATGTGCGGGTTAGGTTGATTGGCCATGCTAATGTCAGTCTATATTGCTGTTATGTTTGTGTGTCTATATTTAATAATATTTATATTATATATAGTAGAATACTTATAGTGTAAAACTAGAAGTTTTGAAAAATGAAGCCATCTTTGTACATTGATTGTTCATTTTTATTAAAGGGGAGGTGGGATGATACTGTGCCTTTAAGAAATGCATTTATGTCATGTTTCTTGTGCAGGATCTGTTTTAGAAATTTGTTGTATTATCGGTGCTGCTTTGTCTGCATCTGGCAGCCCTGTAGTTACTACATCTGCATAATTGACCTTAATTGCTAAAATGTTTGTTTTAATCTGGACTAATGCAAGCTTGATATGTTAGTGTTTTCCCCTGGGGTTTTGCAGAGTAGGGCTTGATTAGGTTGATTGACAGTAATATCAGGTGACTGGGTGGGACTAGGCTCACAGAGAGAAACCCAGCTCAATTGCTTTTTGGGATCTGTAAAGAGCAGAAATGGCTCTGTGTCTCTCTGAAGTCTGGAGACTAGAATCTGCGAGAAACAAGATTTATTCCACTCAAGTTCTGCTGTTTGAATATATATCCTTTTCTGGAAACTGCTGTACAGGAGTAAGAAGGCAGATGTCTTTCCATATATTTCCAGAGGGGTTAAAAAGCTGGAGCATATCTGTTTTTGTGATAATTGGTTCTGAAGCAGGATTTATGTCTATGGGGATGTTGCTTACATTGGAACTATAGAGATAGATGGCTGTTAAGAATTATACTTTGTCATGTTTAAGTATTTTAATTGGTAAAAGTTATGCTGATTCTTTTTGTTATACTCTTAACTGTGTTCTTAAATAAAGTTTGTTTTAATAAAAGCTTCCTAGTGGGTCAATCAAATCATACCTGGAGTGAAACACCTTATGCTCGCCATAATGCCAAAATCAACAAAACCTGGGGTCTAGGCTAACTTCATAATACACTTTGGAGTTTCTGATCTGGTCCCTAACAGTGTGTGTGTGCATTTATGAAAGTGAGTCTGTATGTATGTTTATGAATTTTTTTTACTCATTCGTGGGACATGGGCATTGCTGCCTGGCCAGCATTTATTGCCCATCCCTAGTTGCTGTAGGGCAGTTGAGAGTCAACCACATTGCTGTGGCTCTGGAGTCACATGTAGGCCAGACTGGGTAAGGACAGCAGGTTTCCTTCCCTAAAGGACATTAGTGAACCAAATGGGTTTTTCCGACAATCAACAATGGTTTCATGGTCATCAGTAGATTCTTAATGCTAAATTTTTTTATTGAATTCAAATTCCACCATCTGCAGTGGTGGGATTCGAACCCGGGTCCCCAGAATATTAGATGAGTTTCTGGATTAATAGTCTACCGTTAATACCATTAGGCCATTGCGTCCCCTTTGAGTGTGAGGAGTAGGACACAATGCACTCTGTTGTGGAACATTGCCTCTGACACGCACATCTGAAATTGTGATGTTTTTTAAAAAATTCATTCATGGGACATGGGCATCGCTGGCTGACCAGCATTTATTGCCCATCCCTAGTTGCCCTTGTACGGTATTTGAGAGTCAACCACATTGCTGTGGCTCTGGAGTCACATATAGGCCAAACCAAGTAAGGACGGCAGATGTCCTTCCCTAAGGGACACTAGTGAGCCAGATGTGCTTTTCCGACAATTGACAATGGTTTCATGGTCATCAGTAATACCTAAGTCCAGATATTTTTTATTGAATTCAAATTTCACCATCTGCCGTGGCGGGATTCGAATCTGAGTCCCCAGAACATTAGCTGACTTTTTGGATTAATGATCTAGCTATAATACCACTGGGCCATTGCCTTCCTGTGACCCCCTCGTATATCTGTACTGCAACCCAAAAAAAACTTGCACTGGCTCAAGAACAGGGTCTTTGTGAAGGTGGTGTTGAGTGTGTCTGAGTAAATGTTTCATTTTGACTATTGTTTCTAGCACTACTGAATGGAACAATTAGGCCACAACCTTGGCCAGTGCAGTTTCAGTATTAAGAACTTCTTCGAGCAACTCCCGCGACCTTTTAGATCCAAATTTAAGCCGAAGAAGTGTCGCCCTCGCTGTCATGCCCCTGTTACTTCGTTTTACTTGTTAGACTACGATCGTAGGGTTGTTGAGCTCGGTTTGGAACATGAGCCTCCTCTTATGCAAGTCAATGGACAGATGTTGACATTTAAGAAAGGAAGGTGGACATCGCAGTCCTGTTCCGGCCTCTTTTCTTCCAGCCAGACGGATCTGCTGAAGAATGTTAGGGAGAAAAACCATATGCTTGAGGAGCAGAACAATGTCCTGCAACTGAAATTGGAGTTGGTGATGGACATGTTGACTGAGACTACAGCTAACCTGCTGTTATTGGAAGAGGAGGAGGAAGGGACGGAGGGAAAGACAGAGGTGAAGAAGGAAGAAGAAGAGGAAGAGCTTGTGGAATTGGAGATGAAAACAGTTCCAAAGAAACCTCCAAAAAAGGCCTCCCATTATGACCTGGATTCAAGTGACTTTGAGAATGCTGAGGAGCTGACGGTGCCACTTCAGTGGAACTACAAGTACCGCATGTCGCCAGCTTCCTATGAAGAGGAAAGTGAGTTTTCAGAGGACTTGAGTTTCTCCAGGAGTTCTCGAGACAAAACCAAACCCAAGGTTTGTCCAGTGAAACGTGCAGCGAAAGCGAGAGAGAGAACGCGCTCAAACACACGCCAAGACTCAAGGGTCAAGTACGCAGTCCCACCTAAAACCAGGTCCTCTCCAAAGGTTTGCAGGCTTGAGTTAGAGCCAGAACCAAGGCCCAAGACTTGTCCAAGACGTCGAGTGCAATCCAAAGCTAAACCCAAATCTGTGAAGCTACAGGATGGAGTTTGCCCCATGAAGTAGGGGTCTTGACGGAAGCTTCTGAAGCTCCCAACGTGAAAGGTCAGTGTGGAGCACCTGCTTTGTGACGCTTCCTTTAAGTTGTATGATGATTTGCTGGTGACAGAATAAAGACTCATTAACACAAATGTTTTTCTGGTTTTGCTCCTCTAAGCAGGTCAATCTTTGACGGGTTTTGAAAGTGAGTAGATGGATTTTGTTTGTCCTTTGGTGTTGTCCTCTTCCAGAAAAGTTGACTGCCATGGATCTCCACCTCGGTCTAATCTTTGCTCACTTATACATTTCGCATTGGTCAACTGCATCCAGTCTATTAAATCTGTTCTCCATTTTCTCCTTTTCTTCCCTCTCCCATGTTTCCCATTTGATCTTTCCTTCCAATGATTGTCTCTGTCTACCTCTGCTCTAAGTTTGTGGTCAGAATGTTGTATCGTGATCTGCTCTGTTATGCACTAATTTCCTCTTTTCCCCAGTTATTTGAAACACTTTCTGTCTGTGTTGGATACACAGTCCATCCTCCTGTATGTCCACATCTCGGATGCACTCAGCCGAAGGGCCTCTTTCCGTGCTGTAAAACTCTACAGTGGGAATGTTACGGCCATCCACGCTGGCGGGATTTTCCCATCCCGCTGCAGTGAACGGAGATTTGGCTGGGCGCCAAATTCTCCGACATCGCTGCAGTGGGAGCGTGGCGTGAACGGCTGGGTCATAACACATCCTTCCTTGGTAGTCGACACACTCCTCTTCTAGCTGGCAAGCTGTGTGATGAATCGTTATCAAATCCCGTCATGTTGACTGATTCCACTACAGATTCTGAATTATCCTTTTATCATTTTTTTCAAATCCTGGATTGAGCACAGAGAGCGAGAAATCATTTCCATCACTAAGTCAGTAAGTGAAGGAAACAAACTGAGGATAATGATTTAAAAGGATCCAACAGAGGGTTGGGATAACTCCTCAGAGGCCAGTGTCCCATCACCAGATTCCCTTTATTTACAAACTCAATTCCACCCCTAAGAGTGCTTCAAAGTCAGAATCCGGAGTGCCAGTAGCCCTGACACTCCTCAAAAATACACAGATAAGACTCCCTGATTGGGCAGATGAACATTACCTCAATCAGGGAGCTCGTACTCCAAGAGGCCAACTTCATGGGCCTCGATGAGGTCATGACAGGAATGTTTAGTTTTGTTTTATGCAGTGAGTTGTTGTGAGCTGAAATGCATGCCCCATAAAGGAAGCAGATTCAACAGTAACTTCTAAAAAGGAATTAGATGAATACATGGAAAGGAAGATTGTACAGGGCTCTGGGGAAAGAATGTGGCAAATGCGACTACTTGGTTAACTCTTTAAAATAGCCTGTATTCATAGAATCATACAATCATAGAATTGCAGAAGAGGACTATTCGGCCCATCGAGTCTGTACCGACAACAATCCCACCCAGGCCCTATCCCTGTAACCCCATACCCTGCTAACCACCCTGACACAAAAGAGCAATTTAGCATGGTCCAATTAACCTAACCCGCATTGACACAATGGTCTGAGTGGCCTCCTTCTGTGCTCCAAGATTCAGTAATTACATTGAAATATGGAATCATAGAATGGCTACAGCAATGAAAAATCCAGCCCACTGTATCTGTGCTTGCTCGTTGAAGGAGCAACTCACCCAGTGACCTGTAATCAAAATGAAAAAAAAAAAGGCCTTTATGGACATGGGACCCCTTGTCCCCCGATGGACGTAGAACACACTCCCCACCCCCACCCCACCCCAAACCAACCCAACCCAACAGAAGCCCCCATGCACTGCCTGCAGGGGGCACTGCCAGTGTACTGCCAGGGCATGACCACACCCCCCCCCCCCCCCACCTCCCCCCCAGGGA
The DNA here is from genome assembly GCF_964213995.1 of Mustelus asterias. NCBI lineage: Eukaryota > Metazoa > Chordata > Chondrichthyes > Carcharhiniformes > Triakidae > Mustelus > Mustelus asterias. The sequence continues at coordinate 12,088,135 of NC_135816.1, read as the reverse complement.
GGGCATCGTCTGGTCTCTGTTTGTAATTGTTGTAAATTGTTGTAAACCTCATTGATGATGTGACATCACAGGGAGTTGGGGGGGGAGGGGAATTCCTTATCTGGGGGGGGGGGGTTAGATGCAGTGGTGAGCCCACTCATGGCATTTAAACATATGGTAATGGGGTTCCTGATCTAGAATGGTGGAAAATCCACCCCCCCCCCCGCCCCCCATTGTGTCCTCATATCCTCCCCCTCACTCCCTCACTCTTAGTTTTGTCTCACTTTCATATCCTTGTCCAAACATAGAATCCCTACAGTGCAGAAGGAGGCCCTTCGGCCCATCGAGTCTGCACCAACCACAATCCCGCCCACGCCCTATCCCTGTAACCCCACGTATTTACCTTGCTAATCCCTTGACACCAAGAGGCAAGTTAGCACGGCCAATACACTTAACCCACACAAATTTGGACTGTGGGAGGAAACCGGAGCGCCCGGAGGAAAACCACGCAGACACGGGGAGAATGTGCAGACTCCACACAGACAGCGACTGTCTGGAATTGAACCCAGATCCCTGGCGCTGTGAGGTAGCAGTGCTTAACCACTGTGCCACCGTGCCGCCATTGCTGTTTGTGGTAATTTGCTTGGCTGTTACATTACCCACATTACAACATGACAACTTCAAATAAGGCTGCTGCATTGGCCGTGACGAGCCTCAGACCATCCGAGCTGGTGAAATGCACTGAGGGCTATGATTGAATTACCAGCTTTTCTCCTGGTGTCTACATTGGCCTGTGCATTTCAGAATCTGACTAGAATAGGACCATAAGAAATAGGAGCAGAATTAGGCCACTCGGCCCATCGAGTCTGCTCCGCCATTCAATCATGGCTGATATGATTCTCATCCCCATTCTCCTGCCTTTTCCCCATAACCCTTGATCCCCTTATTAATCGAGAACCTATCTATCTCTGTCTTAAAGACACTCAATGACCTGGCCTCCACAGCCTTCTGCGGCAAAGAGTTCCACAGATTCGCCACTCTCTGGCTGAAGAAATTCCACCTCCTCTTGGTTCTAAAGGATCATCCCTTTAGCCTGAGGTTGTGCCCTCTGGTTCTAGTTTTTCCTACTAGTGGAAACATCCTCTCCACACCTATTCTATCCAGGCCTCACAGTATCCTGTAAGTTTCAATAAGATTTCCCCTCATCCTTCTAACCTCCAACGAATGCAGATCCAGAGTTCTCAACCGTTCCTCATATGACAAGCTCTTCATTCCAGGGATCATTCTTGTGAACCTTTTCTGGACCCTTTCCAAGGCCAGCACATCCTGGGAGGTCAGGTTATAGACTCTGTTTCACTCTGTGCTACATCACGTGGGTTAATGATAATTGTCTCTCTTCCAGCATTCAGGCTCGGCAGGTACAAACTGCATTAATGAAATTCCTCATCGTCTCTTTTCAAAGATGTTGCTGACTGTTAGGGAACCATCACTTGGTATTACAGAACTTGCGTGTTGTTGATAAAAGAGACATGGGCCGATATTTTACGACTTCGCTCGGGCGAGGCTGGTAAAATCCTGCCCGAGGCCAATGGAGAATTCTGTTCTGCGAGCCTTGTCCACCACAATTCCAGGCTGGGCATGCCAGTAAAGTTCTGGCCTTGGTGTCAAAGTTTTTCATCCTGCACTCATCAGGACAGATGGAAGAAATCCAAATTTCAAAGGAACAACAATTTATACTGCATGGGAAAAGCGTGCTGATTGGTTGGCAAGTCAACTCTAATTGGTCAAATCATTGCCATGGAGAGTCAAGACTATTGCCCCCATGTTTTTGTTTAATTCAAAAAAGGTGCAATGCCTGGACATGCTCCTTTTGCCTGCAGAGCACAGGTCCCTCCATATAAATATATATGTAGATTCTCGCAAGTGTATGTGAGCAACATTGCAAGCCCGACTGATTATCCTAAATTGGTTCTTAGTGTCATTCTTATGAAGGGGATAGATAGGGTGAATGGTGGGAAGCTTTTTCCCAGATCAGAAGTGACGTTCACGAGGGGTCACGGGCTCAAGGTGAGAGGGGCGAAGTATAACTCAGATATTAGAGGGATGTTTTTTACACAGAGGGTGGTGGGGGCCTGGAATGCGCTGCCAAGTAGGGTGGTGGAGGCAGGCATGCTGACACCTGGATAGTCACATGAGCAGCCTGGGAATGGAGGGATACAAACGATTGGTCTAGTTGGACCAAGGAGTGGCACAGGCTTGGAGGGCCGAAGGGCCTGTTTCCTGTGCTGTACTGTTCTTTGTTCTTTGTTCTTAGCGCACTCAGGATTGTTTAGCATGTGCTGTCCAATAGTGGAATCATCTGTGTTAGACATTATGTCCTAAGTTTTGATTGACAGTGAGTTGGGTGAGTACTGTTGGAATTCTGCCTGTTGCAAACAGCTGAAGGGCCAATGCTGTTTGGTACAATCCACCCACCAGTCCTTGGGATGTACAGCCTATATATCTGGCATCACACCAACACTGAAATTCATATATCTAATTTCTCAGCAGTACTAAAATTAGGAAATCCCTTTCTTCAGAGGATAACGGGTGTCCCTAAATATCAGGTTAATAAACCTGCAAGAAGCTGCAGCACAAGAGAGGGAGGGTGCAAGAGGAGCGAGGAGGGGTGGTGAGAATGATGAATGGGAAGCGGGATGGTAAAAGAAGGGAGGGAGAAAGCAAGACAGTGGTTACATGAGTGAGGGGCAGGTAGAGAGAAGGAGAGCAACAAGGAGGAATGGAGGGAGTTGGGAACAAGAGTGGGTGGAAGGAGGACATGAAGGAGGGTAATGAGGAAGTGGTGGTAATGTGATGAGTTGGAAGGAGGCACGGTGGTTCAGCGATTAGAACTGCTGCCTCACAGCCCCAGGGACCCGGGTTCGATTCCGGCCTTGGGTGACTGTGTGGAGTTTGCACGTTCTCCCCATGTCTGTGTGGGTTTCCTCCGGGTGCTCCTGTTTTCTCCCACAGTCCAAATATGTGTAGATTAGGAGGATTGGCTATGGGAAATGCAAGTGGTAGAGCGGAGGGTAAGGCCTGGGGATTGGGATGCTTTTTCGGAGAGTCGTTGCCGATGTGATGGGTTAAATGGCCTCTTTCTGCACTGTAGGGATTGTGTGGGAATAGTAGAGAGGTGGGGAATGGTATCAAGGTGAGATGGAAGAAAGGGTTGATAGTAACAGCAAGAATCGTGCCTTGGAGACTCCACCTCCTCCAAGATACCGTGTGAAGGGTGTAGAGATCTTTGTATTATTGTTATGGAGACTTTAAACCTTTTCTTTTTGTAAGTTCCCAATAAAGGAATGGACAAATCGTAGTGTTCAGACACAGATGTTCAAAGAACAATCTAAGAGTTCTGGTTATGAGACCAGGTCTATTGTAGAGTGTATCATAACAGTACAATATCGCCATCTGCTGGTGGGATATTGTTCTGTTTTCACATTGTCCAACACAGAAACAGGAGGCCATTCCGTCTCTCTATACTGTCATACAGGAAGAAGAGGATACAATTCAGCCCCTCAAGCCTGTTGCACAGAAACAGGAGGAGGCCATTCAGCCCCTCAGGCCTGTTGCACAGAAACAGGGGGAGGCCATTCAGCCCCTCAGGCCTGTTGCACAGAAACAGGAGGAGGCCATTCAGCCCCTCAGGCCTGTTGCACAGAAACAGGAGGAGGCCATTCAGCCCCTCAAGCCTGTTGCACAGAAACAGGAGTAGGCCATTCAGCCCTTGGCTTCAAGCCTATTAAATGGGAACAGGTTACGGTCATCATCCGCTTTGAACTTGACACAGGAGAAGGCCAAATATCTCTATCCCTCCGTCCTGTCTATCTAACTGTCTCTCCACCTATCTATCTGTTCCTTCATCTGTCTGTGTGTGTCGTGAAGATGTAACGCAGTTCCAGCCAGCAGCCTCTTGATGTCGAGGTGATTGAAATGTTTTACCTCAGTCAGTGTTGTGGGGTTGTGCTGCTTGAAGCCGGGGCGGACCACAGCAATTATAAGCGTTAATTACAATAAAAGGATTGCGTCTGGCAGTGGGCTCTGTGCAATCGATCAAGTCCACACCCTTTCAGGTTATTAGAAGTTCAGTGCTGTTTAAAGGAAGGGAGTGCTGACAGTTGTGAAGGGTGGCGACCAGTGTCTGAGGAAATGAAGCATTAGATGAGGGAGAGCTCAAAGTGCCAGAGGAATTGGATTGATGTAGAACCTTCTTGCACTTTACAGCCAATAATGTACCTTTTGGAGTGTGGCCTTGTTATATAGGAAAAACAGCAGCCAATGTGTGCACAGCAAGATCCCCCAGATAGCACTATCGCAATGACTAGATAATTGGTTCTTTGTTGATGGTGGGATAAATGTTGACCAGGATGCCAGGGGGAATTCCACCCACCTTTCCTGTGTTGCAGAATCTTCTACGGCCACCAGGTGAAGCTCCAGTTCAGCATCTCATCCGGAAAGGCAGTGCAGTGCTCCCCCAGCGAGGCCAGCCTGGTTTTTCGAGGTCAAATCTACGGCACTGGGCTTGAACCTGTGCCCTCCTGCAGGTCCGCCACCCACCGAGCCACGGCTCCATGGCGATGAGCAAAGCCAGGCTCGGGTTTTGGGCCATCTGCAGGTGAAACATTGAGACATAGAAAATAGGAGCAAGAGTAGGCCATTCGGCCCTCTGCCATTCATTTTGATTATGGCTGATCATCAAATTCAATATCCTGATCCCCCCTTCCCCCCATAGCCCTTGACCCCTTTAATCCCAAGAGCTATGTCTAATTTCTTGAAGTGGAGATGCCGGCGTTGGACTGGGGTAAACACAGTAAGAAGTCTCACAACACCAGGTTAAAGTCCAACAGGTTTATTTGGTAGCAAAAGCCACTAGCTTTCGGAGCGCTGCCCCTTCATCAGGTGAGTGGGAGTCCTGTTCACAAACAAGGCATATAAAGACACAAACTCAGTTTACAAAATAATGGTTGGAATGCGAGTCTTTACAGGTAAGCAAGTCTTAAAGGTACAGACAATGTGAGTGGAGAGAGTGTTAAGCACAGGTTAAAGAGATGTGTATTGTCTCCAGACAGGACAGTTAGTGAGATTTTGCAAGCCCAGGCAAGTCGTGGGGGTTACAGATAGTGTGACATGAACCCAAGATCCCGGTTGAGGCCGTCCTCATGTGTGCGGAATTTGGCTATCAGTTTCTGCTCAGCGACTCTGCGTTGTCGTGTGTCGTGAAGGCCGCCTTGGAGAACACTTACCCGAAGATCAGAGGCTGAATGCCCGTGACCGCTGAAGTGTTCCCCAACAGGAAGAGAACACTCTTGCCTGGTGATTGTCGAGCAGCGTTCATTCATCTGTTGTCGTAGAGTCTGCATGGTTTCCCCAATGTACCATGCCTCGGGATATCCTTTCCTGCAGCGTATCAGGTAGACAATGTTGGCCGAGTTGCAAGTGTAGGTACCGTGTACCTGGTGGATGGTGTTCTCACGTGAGACGTGGAGAGAATACACATCTCTTTAACCTATGCTTAACCCTCTCTCCACTCACATTGTCTGTACCTTTAAGACTTGATTACCTGTAAAGACTCTCATTCCAACCATTATTTTGTAAATTGAGTTTGTGCCTTTATATGCCCTGTTTGTGAACAGAACTCCCACTCACCTGATGAAGGGGCAGCGCTCCGAAAGCTAGTGCTGCCAAATAAACCTGTTGGACTTTAACCTGGTGTTGTGAGACTTCTTACTGTAATTTCTTGAAATCAAACAATGTTTTGGCCTCAACTATTTTCTGTGGCAGTGAATTCCACACATTCACCACCCTCTGGGTGGAGAAATTTCTCCTCACCTCAGTTCTAAAAGGTTTACCCCTTATCCTCAAATATGATCCCTAGTTCTGGACTCCCCCATTGTTGGGAACATTCTTTCTGAATCTACACTGTCTAACCCTGTTAGAATTTTATAAGTTTATATGAGATCCCTTTTTCACTCTTCTAAACTCCAGTGAATAAAATCCCAAATGGGCTGCAGCATCTGCGGCGCCAGGCTGGAGTGTGAAGAGTTTGACCACAACCTAGAAGAGGTGAATGGATTGCACCATCTCCCGAAAGCACGACAGCAACATCAATACTGCGCTGGCCATAGTGACCATGTAGGAACAACCTGTCCCATCATTCGAGTTAATCATGGCTTTCCTCTACCTCAATCCCATCCACTTACCTTATCCGCATAACTCTTATTCCTGTTCTCCATGGAAATCTCAGGTGGGAAAATGTTGAAGACCAGGACAATCTGATGACAAATAGAATCTTCCCACCCCAACAGAGACTGCTGCCGTCTGTAGTGGATGTAAAAGGTCCCACAGTCTCACCATTTCAAAGAAGACCATTGGAGCTCTCCCTGATATCCCAGAGGCAGTTTATCTCTCAGTTAGCATAACTAAAATTGCAGATGATACAGTCAATATAGGGCCATAGAGTCATACAGTGCAGAAAAGGCCCTTCGATCCATCAAGTCTGCGTAGACAATATTTACTGGATAAAAGGAAATTACTGCGGATGCTGGAATCTGAAAACCCAAAGAGAAAACACTGGAAAATCTCAGCAGGTCTGGCAGCATCTGTAAGGAGAGAAAAGAGCTGATGTTTCAAGTCCAGACGACCCTTTGTCAAAGCTAAAAGGCTGAGAACGTGGACAATATCTACCACTAAAGGCGCGCTAATCCCATTTCCCAACATTTGTCCTATATCCTTGAATATTACAATATTTCAAGTGTTCATCCAGATATTTTTTTAAAGGTTGTAAGGTTTCCGACCTCCACTACCTTCCCAGGGAGTGCATTCCAGATTCCCACCGTCTGAGTGGATAAACATTTACTCAAATCGCCTCTGGATCTCCTGCCCCTCACCCTAAAACTATGCCCCTTTGTGACTGACCCCCTCAACCAAGGGGAACAGCTGCTCATCTTTATTTCGTTGCTATTTGTGGGATCTTGCTGTGTGCAAATTGGCTGTCACATTTCCCGCATGACAACAGTGACTTACTTCTTCGGAAGTAATTTCATTGGCTGTAAACATTTTAACTGGCCCGAGGTTGTGAATGGATAGAAATGCAAATCAGTTCATAGCATTGGACAGCAGAGAAGGAGGCGGAGCAGATTCAATGGGCTGAATGGCCTACTTCTGCTCCTATGTCTTATGGACTTATGGTGGCCCAACGTGCCAATTAGTCCTGCCCTTTCCCCCCAAGGCCTATCAATTTTACTTCTTTGAGTATTTATCCAATTGCCTTTGGAAAGTTACAATTGAATCTCCTCTAAACACCCTTTTGGAGAAGGTACTTACTCCCTGCAAACTGTGAGTGAGTTGTGGCTCTGGTGAGATGGTGAGGGAGAGTCAGTGAATTACAGCCGCCTAAAGCCCTGGCTGACCCACCTGGACATGTTTGCGGCTTCAGCACCTTTGTGACGTTACGTTGGAGCAGCAGAGTGTTGGTGGGATTGTTTGTAAGGTCGCTTCCCAGGGATTGAAGGATCCATTGAGAGCGACTGGAACCATCCAAACAGGAAGGAAAGATTTGTGTTTCTATCTCACCATTCACAACCTAGGGGCCAGTTTAAACATTTTACAGCCAATGAAGTCACTTTTGAAGGATTAAGTCGCTGTCATAGTGCGACAGCCAATTTGTGCACAGCAAGATCCCACAAACAGCAAAGAGATACTGATCAAATCACCTGAAATTTTAGTGAGGTTGACTGAGGGATAAGCATTGGCTCCAGGATACAGGAACATGATCTTATCAAATGGCAAATCGGGCTTGAGGGGCCGAATGGCCGACTTCTGCTCCTATTTCATATGTTCGTATGTATTATATATTTAAAAGGGTTGCAGGTTGCTTTAAGAGCTGATCATGTGAGTGGATGGCGATGTCATTAGGGTGTTGCCACAGGCTACTGTTTGACTTTCAGTTTGTACTCTGTGAAGTGCAGAGAACATCTCTTTCAATAAAACCTGTTGTGTGTTAGTTTGACTCTACTTATGCAAGCTATGTTCTTTCCTTTTATTAAAACCCACAACCCCTAACGTAGTTAGGATATTACAGTATGATACTGAAGAGAACTCGCTTGGGCTTATTTGAAATAGCGGGGCTGTGAGATCTTGTACATCCACCTTAGAGGGGCTGCTTTCTGTTGGGGTGGGAAAACCCTATTTCTCAGCAGATTGTCCAGGTCTTTTCCATCTGAGACTTCCACAGGGAAAAGAAAGAAGGGGCCTCGGCAAACTCTGGCTATCTCAGAGCAGCTTAGCTGGGAAATGTGTCCTCCGGCAGACTGAGCCTGTTGGGAATTGAAACTTCCTGCGGCAGGATGTGGATTAGACAGGAGCCAAGCGCAAAGTAAAACAAACACTCCTGTGCGAATGTGAGGAGGATGGAGAGGCAACTAGCTGATCAAGGGATTGAACACCAGGCCTCTGCGCAGAACAAGCTGCGGTTAATTAAATGCAACGAAGCAGAGGGGGAAAACATGGAATGAAAGAGCTTTCACAAACCTGAACCAAAAAGCAATCTGATTGGGGAAGGGTTTGAATGACTTGCTGCCCCTCTTTCCCACCCTCCGTGAATAAAATCCCACCCTATTTGATCAGCCATGAATGGGCCACACAGTTAGAAGGTTGCCATTCCAGAGAGCTGAGCGGTAAGTCAAGGACCGAGGGAGTGCAGCACTGCTGGAGGTGCCATCTTCGCAATGAGACATTCAACCATTGTCCTTTGCAACGTAAAATACCCTATTGCATTTTTCAAGGAAGAGGAAGGTTGGGGGGGTGAGGGAGGAGGGGGGGTGGTGGCAGAGAGAATGAGGGGGATGGGAGGGTAGTTTGTGGTGATGGGGGGGGGAAGTTCTTCCCACCGTCCTGATGAAAATGTATCCCTCGACTGACAGGCCTATTAATGATTCCTCTGATTGGTCTTTTGTGGGGGCTTCCTGTGCCCAAATTGGCTGCAGTGTTTCCTAAAACAGTGACTGCATTTCCCAGTGTTGCTGCACTGGCTGTTGAGTGCAGAGGTTGTTAATGGTGCTATATAAATTCAAATCTCCAGTGTCTAATGTACAAATGACTCCAGTGCTGATTGGCGCACAGAAAGGAGGAAGTGTGAGGTGGATAAAAATCAGAAGGGACGGAAAGATTGCAGTTAACTGAGAGATGGGGTCCTTTTCCCTGACTACTGTATATTGTGGAGGTGAATCTCACAGACTAGCTGGCTCCCAGATTTGCTCCCTGCTCTGTTTCTGAGTTATATAGAGTGCGCAGCACAGAAACAAGCCATTCGGCCCAACTGAGCCACATTCCACACAAACTATCCCTTCTCCCTACTTCATCTAACACCCTATTCACCAGAAAAATAGTTAGGACCAATTGGGATATTGGAGAACTGTGGGGAAGGAAGAGATGGGAGTGGTGGGTGGCAAGAGTTGTATGAGAGGCGGGGTGCAGGAGGTGGCGGCACGGTGGCACAGTGGTGAGCACTGCTGCCTCACAGTGCCAGGGACCCGGGTTCGATTCCGGCCTTGGGTCACTGTCTGTGTGGAGTTTGCACATTCTCCTTGTGTCTGCATGGGTTTCCTCCGGGAGCTCCGGTTTCCTCCCGCACTCCAAAGATGCGCAGGATAGGTTGTTTGGCCATGCTAAATTGCCCCTTAGTATTGGGGGACCAGGAGGGTAAATATGTGGAGTCACGGGGATAGGACCTGGGTGGGATTGTTATCAATGCAGGCTCGATGGGCCAAATGGCCTCCTTCTGCTCTGTCGATTCTATAATTCTATGACTGTCTGTGTGGAGTTTGCACGTTCTCCCCGTGTCTGCGTGGGTTTCCTCTGGGTGCTCCGGTTTCCTCCCACACTCCAAAAATGTGTAGGTTAGGTGGACTAGTGGGGTAAATATGTGGGGTTATTGGGATAGGGCCTGGATGATACTCTGTCAGCGCTTGATGGGCTGAATGGCCTCCTTCTGCACTGTAGGGATTCTATGAAAGGCCACACAGTCTGTGGTAACCCAGTGAATACTTTTGACCCTATCAGTGTATCCTTCTATTCCTTTTCCCCTCATGTGTTCATCCGGTTTCAACGCATCTTGAATGTATTTATATTATTAACCTCAACCACTCTCTGTGGTGGAGAATTCCACATTCTCACCACTCTCTGGGGATAGAGAGGGACTCCCCCACAAGTGGAAAACATTCCAAATCCTGGACAGTGCCACCGACTGCAATAGGACCAGCGGCCAAACTTTTCCGATATTCCCCAGAGCTGCTATAACCTCAGGCTGTTTCCAGACTCTCCAATCAGGAATTAGTCAAGGGGCTGTGACTGTTCTCCGACCCTGGGAAAGTGGTCCCACAGCCCAATCCGCCAGGAGCTTAATGGGAACTTGAGGCCGGAAGGGTTAACTGACACAGTCAGTGTGTGTAAGTTGAGAGGATTCATTTTTGTGCATACTCTGCTCCTTTCGAAAGGACACACAGCAGAGCAGGAAGTTGAGTTTTTTTTGGGGGGGAGGTTTGACACAGGAAACAGGCCTGTTGTGTTAACATTGGCCAGCCAAATCCTAGCTCTGACTTCCTCTGGGCTGGGTCCCAAACTCAGCCAAAAGCTTCCGACTCCTGATCCTGTTTCTGTAGAAACACTTGATCCACAGGCAGGAGTGTTCCCTGGAGAACATTCAGTTGGTTCTTTGCGTAACTTAATTCCAAGCACAAACCTTCTGTGTTCCAATACTTTTCAATCTATGGATGTGGCTGTCACTGACAGAGTCGACAGTTTATTGTCCATCTCCTAGTTTCCCTGGGAAGGTGATGTTCAAGAACTTTGCTAAACCACTGGATGTAATGTGTTTGATACACTTCAGAGGGCAGTTAAGAAACACTAACTTTGCTGTGGGACTGGTGCCATATAATAGGCTCTGAATGTCTGAGGATGGCATGTTTCCTTCTTTAAAGGGACATTAGTATCAATTCCAAACCAATCCCACTTCTCCACTCGATCCTGATAGCCCCACATCAAACCTGAACTAATGGCGCTGCTCCACTATCACCTCGTAGCCTTATACCAATCCCAACTAACACTGCCCAGTCTCCCTCCATAGCCCTGAATCAACCCCAACTAACACCACTACCCCAGTCTCCCTCCATAGCCCTGAATCAACCCCAACTAACACCACTGCCCCACTCTCACTCCATAGCCCTGTATTAATACCAGTCTAATCCCACTGCCTCACTCTCACTCCATAGCCCTATTTCAATCCCCAAACTAATCCCACTGCCCCACTCTCTCCCCATAGCCCTGTATCAATCCCCAAACTAATACCACTGCCCCTCTCTCTCTCCATAGCCCTGTATCAATCCCCAAACTAATACCACTGCCCCTCTCTCTCTCCATAGCCCAGGATCAATCCCCAAACTAATACCACTGCCCCACTCTCACTCCATAGCCCTGTATTAATACCAGTCTAATCCCACTGCCTCACTCTCACTCCATAGCCCTGAATCAATACCAGTCTAATCCCACTGCCCCACTCTCTCTCCATAGCCCAGGATCAATCCCCAAACTAATACCACTGCCCCACTCTCACTCCATAGCCCTGTATTAATACCAGTCTAATCCCACTGCCTCACTCTCACTCCATAGCCCTGAATCAATACAGTCTAATCCCACTGCCCCACTCTCTCTCCATAGCCCTATTTCAATCCCCAAACTAATCCCACTGCCCCACTCTCTCCCCATAGCCCTGTATCAATCCCCAAACTAATCCCACTGCCCCTCTCTCTCTCCATAGCCCAGGATCAATCCCCAAACTAATCCACTGCCCCATAGCCCTGTATCAATTCCAAAGAAATCCCCCATTGCCCCTCGCTCTCCCCGCAAACCTGTGATTAAAATTAGGGATATGTAAGAGGCCAGAATTGGAAGAGTAAAGGCTTCCTGGAGGATTGTAGGGTTGGTGGAGATTACAGAGAAACAGAAGGGTGAGGCTATGGTGGGATTTGAAAAGAATGAGAATATTAAAATCAAGGCAGCTCTGGAGTGGGAGGCAGTGTGGGTCAGCGGGCACACGTATGATGGATGCATGGGGCCTGCTATGAGTTAGGAAACAGGCAGCAAAGTTTTGGATGAGCTGGAATATTTAGAATGTGGGAGCTAGGAAGTTGGCCTGGGAATAGTCCAGCCTCAAGCGAAGAGAGGCACTTGATTTGGAACGTTGCTGAGTTTGTATTTCACCAGGATGATGACTGGTAGGGTTATTTTTGCTGACTCCACTGTAGCTGAAATTGAGAAGTAATGTCTCCGCTGTCAATGGAATACATTCTCCCAAATCCTGCTGAAATCAGAAACGTGGGAATGGAAAATGAGTTCAGTAATTAAAGAAAGATTTGCATTTATGTAATTCCTTTCACAACCTCAGGGCATCCCAAACACTGCACATCCAGGGAAATACCTTCGAAAGTGTACTTATTGTTGTAATGTAGGAAGCGTAGGAGGCAATCTGTGCACAGCAAGATCCCATAAACATGTACATCATCACCAAGTTGTTAGATTGATGTAAAAATCCAATTGGTTCACTCATGTCCTTTAGGGGAGTAAACCTATTGCCCTTACTGAGTCTGGACATGTGTGTGACGATGTGGAGATGCCGGCGTTGGACTGGGGTAAACACAGTAAGAAGTTTAACAATACCAGGTTAAAGTCCAACAGGTTTATTTGGTAGCAAAAGCCACAAGCTTTCGGAGCACTGCTCCTTCGTCAGGTGAGTGGGAATTCTGTTCACAAACAGGGCATATCAAGACACAAACTCAATTTACAGAATAATGGTTGGAATGCGAATACTTACAGCTAATCAAGTCTTAAGGGTACAAACAATGTGAGTGGAGAGAGCACCAAGACAGGTCAAAGAGATGTGTATTGTCTCCAGACAGGACAGCCAGTGAAATTCTGCAAGTCCAGACAAGCTGTGGGGATTACAGATAGTGTGACATGAACCCAATATCCTGGTTGAGGCCATCCTCACGTGTGCGGAACTTGGCTATCAGTTTCTGCTCAGCGACTCTGCATTGCATCGGGCAATGGGACCCTGTGCGAGAACCTCTCCGGCTATGTTGAGGGCATCCTGAAACCCATTGTACAAAGAACCTCCAGCTTTTGTCGCGACACTACGGACTTCCTCCAGAAACTCGGCGCACAAGGAGCAGTTGAACCAGGAGCGCTCCTCGTCACAATGGATGTCTTGGCACTCTATACCAGCATCCCCCACAATGATGGCATTGCTGCAACGGCCTCAGTGCTCAACGCCGACAATTTCCAGATGCAATTTTATAACTCATCCGCTTCATCCTGGACCACAATGTCTTCACCTTCAACAACCAGTTCTTCATCCAGACACACGGAACAGCCATGGGGACCAAATTCGCACTTCAATATGCCAACATCTTCATGCACAGGTTCGAACAAGACTTCTTCACCGCACAGGACCTTCAACCAATGCTATACACTAGATACATCGATGACATTTTCTTCCTTTGGACTCATGGTGAACAATCACTGAAACAACTATATGATGACATCAACAAGTTCCATCCCACCATCAGACTCACCATGGACTACTCTCCGGAATCGGTTGCATTCTTGGACACACGCATCTCCATTAAGGACGGTCACCTCAGCACCTCACTATACCGCAGGCCCACAGATAACCTCACGATGCTCCACTTTTCCAGCTTCCACCCTAAACACGTTAAAGAAGCCATCCCCTATGGACAAGCCGTCCGTATACACAGGATCTGCTCGGATGAGGAGGATCGCAACAGACACCTCCAGACGCTGAAAGATGCCCTCATAAGAACAGGGTATGGCGCTCGACTCATCGATCGACAGTTCCGATACGCCACAGCGAAAAACCACACCGACCTCCTCAAAAGACAAACACAGGACACGGTGGACAGAGTACCCTTCGTCGTCCAGTACTTCCCCGAAGCGGAGAAGCTACGACATCTTCTCTGGAGCCTTCAACATGTCATTGATGAAGATGAACATCTCGCCAAGGCCATCCCCACACCCCCACTTCTTGCCTTCAAACAACCGCACAACCTCAAACAGACCATTGTCCGCAGCAAACTACCCAGCCATCAGGAGAACAGTGACCACGACACCACACAACCCTGCCACAGCAACCTCTGCAAGACGTGCCGGATCATCGACACAGATGCCATCATCTCACGTGAGAACACCATCCACCAGGTACATGGTACATACACTTGCAACTCGGCCAACGTTGTCCACCTGATACGCTGCAGAAAAGGATGTCCCGAGGCATGGTACATTGGGGAAACCATGCAGACGCTATGACAACGGATGAATGAACACCGCTCGACAATCACCAGGCAAGACTGTTCTCTTCCTGTTGGGGAGCACTTCAGCGGTCACGGGCATTCGGCCTCTGATATTCGGGTAAGCGTTCTCCAAGGCGGCCTTCACGACACACGACGGCGCAGAGTCGCTGAGCAGAAATTGATAGCCAAGTTCGGCTCACGTGAGGATGGTCTCAACCGGGATATTGGGTTCATGTCACACTATCTGTAATCCCCACACCTCTCGACCTGTCTTGGTGCTCTCTCCACTCACATTGTTTGTACCCTTAAGACTTGATTAGCTGTAAGTATTCGCATTCCAACCATTATCCTGTAAGTTGAGTTTGTGTCTTTATATGCCCTGTTTGTGAACAGAATTCCCACTTACCTGACGAAGGAGCAGCGCTCCGAAAGCTAGTGGCTTTTGCTACCAAATAAACCTGTTGGACTTTGACGTGGTGTTGTTAAACTTCTTACCATGTGCGTGACCCCAGAGCCACAGCAATGTCTTTGATCCTTAAACCCTCCCTCCGAAATGGCCTATCATATCCGCTCAGTTGAACTAAATTATGGGAATCACCTTCACCTCGGGCACTGCAGCAATTCAAGATGAAGGCTCACCACCCCCTTTCCGAGGGCAACTAGGAAAGGGCACTAAGTGTTGGTCTTGCCTGCAACACCCACATTCACAAGAATGAATGAAGGAAGTTCCCGCTGGGTGAGGGAGGGCAGTCAGCTCAGAGGTTGTTAGCTCTTGCCCCGGGGGGGGGGGGGGGGGGGGGGGGGGGCATGTAAACAGGAGATGTCAGCGTAAGGCAGCAGGAGAGAAGCACAATCAGAGAATGGAGCAGGGGAGAGAGCGGTGAAAAGAGCTGGCCAGCTAGAGTGTGCAAGGGGAGAGGAGGGCAAGACAGAGCAGAGACTGTGCAGAGTGGGCAGAATCATCTCCGATATTCTGGGGCAAAGCAGGGAGATGTGGATTAACTAGCAGTGGCAATTATATATCTGGAATCAATTCACAAGATCTCGCCTGTTTGAATCATTCTCAGGAGAGGAAGTTTGGGACTCGGACTATGGAGGGGGATACTGTGTTGATTTTATTTTTAGAAGTTTTGATAAACAGGACATTAAACTAAAGGCTGTAACTAAAAATACCTCCATCAGCAATTCATAAATTGTTTGCCAGCCTTCTTCCAATCAGCAATTCAGAAATCTGTGAATGAATATCCGCTCAGGCTATTGCTGCTTTCAGCTTATGTTTTTCCCTTTTCTCCCCATTGTTGGTGTCTCTTTAGAATCTTACAGCTGAGAAAGGCCATTCGGCCAGCTCTTTAAACGAGTTAGTCGATTAAACACACTCATCCATTGCCCCTTCCCTATCGTCCTACAACCTTTTCCTCCTTCTGTACTTATCCAATTTCCTTTTAAAAGTCACAATTGGATCTACTTCCACTGCCCTTTCAGGCAGCGCACTCCAGATCAGTTTTCAAGTTTAAAGTTTATTTATTAGTGTTAGAAGTCGGCTTACATTAACACTGCAATGAAGTTACTGTGAAAATCCCCTAGTCGCCACACTCCGGCGTCTGTTTGGGTACACTGAGGGAGAATTTGGCATGGCCAATGCACCTAACTAGCGCATCTTTCGGACGGTGGGAGGAAACCGGAGCATCCGGAGGAAACCCACGCAGAGATGGGGAGAATGTGCAGACTCCGCAGAGACAGTGACCCAAGCTGGAAACTGAACCCGGGTCCCTGGCGCTGTGAGGCAGCAGTGCTAACCGCTGTGCCACCGTGCCGTCCAGATCACTGCAACTCAAAGTGTAAGCCATGATGCGGAGTTGCCGGTGTTGGACTGGGGTAGGCACAGTAAGAAGTCTGACAACAGCAGGTTAAAATCCAACAGGTTTATTTGGTAGCACGAGCTTTCGGAGCGCCGCTCCTTCATCAGGTGACTCCACTCACCTGATGAAGAAGCAGCACTCTGAGAGCTCGTGCTACCAAATAAACCTGTTGGACTTTAACCTGGTGTTGTCAGACTTCTTACTATACTCACTGTATAAAATCATCTTCCCTCTGGTTCATTTACCAATGACCCGAATTCTGTTGACTCTGGTTACTGCCTCTCCTCCAGTTGAAGCTCTTTCTCTTTATTCACTTTCTTCCCCAGGGTTAAGTTGCTATTTCTAAGTTGAATTATTGTAGCGGTCAATACCTCCCTCCTCATCTTACACTCCATATTCGGCAAACATCTCCACTGAGAAGGTCCACAATCCAGATACAGTTACAAGAGAGGGTTTCACTCAAATTATGAAGTCGGTGGGGAGAGTGTGGGGGATGGGGGGGGGTCATGTGATTGGAGGTCAGCAGACGCCTGTTCTGTATTGTTAACCAATGGATCTCGGCTTTATTAATCACATGACATGTAGTGACGTTATCAGAGACACTGGCGGGTTTTTCCCTTTCTTCCACCCTGGACTGCAAGCAAGCAACACCTCTCTCTAATAAACCTCGACTAACTGGTTAAATAGCCCACCATGTGGCAACTTTTCCGTCCTTTTATCTTGCTGTACAAGTTATCTGACCAGATTAATATATAACAACCCTCTTTGGTGCTGTGAGGAAGCATAGAACTTTCATTTCTGCAGCATCCTTCATGAACTCATGGATTCATGGATCCATAATGGGCTTAGCGGTAGGATACACTTTGGAAGGAGTAATCTGACAAGGAAGTATACTATGAAAGGTCTGACTCTGGGAAGTTCTGAAGGACAAAAGGACCTTGGCGTGTTTGTCCACAGATCTCTGAAGGCAAAAAGGCAGGAAAATAGGGTGGTGAAAAAGGTATATGGCTCACTCGCCTTTATCAATCAGGAAATAGATTACAAAAGCAGAGAGGTCGTGATGGAGTTGTAGAGAACTTTGGTGAGGCCAGACCTGGAGTACTGTGTGCAGTTCAGGTCGCCACATTATAGGAAGGATGTGATTGCACTGGAGTGGGTGCAGAGGAGACTCACCAGGATGTTGCCTGGGATGGAACATTTAAGTTATGAAGAGTGGTTGGATAGGCGTGGGTTGTGTTTTCTCTGGAGCAGAAAAGACTGAGGGGTTACCTGAATGAGGTGTTCAGGATTATGAGGGGCATGGATACGATGGATAGAGAGCAGCTGTTCCCCTGAGTTGAAGGGTCAGTTATGAGGGGACACAAGTTAGAAGTGAGGGGTGGGAGGTTTAGTGGGGATTTGAGGAAAACCTTTTTGACCCAGAGGGTGGTGAGGGTCTGGAATGCGCTGCCTGGGAGGGTGGGGGAGGCGGGTTGCCTCACATCCTTTAAAAAGTACCTGGATGAGCACTTGGCACGCCATAACATTCAAGGCTATGGGCCAAGTGCTGGCAAGTGGGATTAGGTGGGCAGGTCAGGGTCTTTCATGCATCAATGCAGACTCGATGGGCCGAGGGGCCTTTTCTGCACTGTAGGATTCTGTGATTCTGATTCTGAACTCATTTCATCCCAAAATGCCTTAAAGCCAATGAAGTGCTTTGTGAAGTGTAGTTGCTGTGATTTTGTGGGAAACGCAGCAGCCATTCGGTGCACAGCAAGATCTCATGATTGGCAATTTATTAACGGCCAGATAATTAGTGATGTTGTAGAGGGATGACATGGAACAATGTCCCCTGCTCCTCTTCAGAGCAGTTGCCGTGAGATTTTTTTATATACACGGCCTCAGTTTAACCTGAAGGTGAGGCACCAGCACTGAATCCCAGGTATAGCTGAGCTGGGATGTTACCTCAGAGACACGTGAATCAGCTGTGAACTGTCACCCATTGACCATTGTTCAGTGGGTTGTATCATAGAACCGCAGAGTCCCCACAGTGTAGAAGGAGGCCATTCAGTCCATCGAGTCTGCACCGACTCACTGAAAAAACACCTTACCCAGGCCTACCCTGCCATATCCCCGTAAACCTGCACATTTACCATGACTAACCTACACATCTTTGGACTCTAAGGGGCAATTTAGCATGGACAATCCACTTAACCTATACATCTTTGGAGTGTGGGAGGAGACCGGAGCACCGGAGGAAACCCACACTTGACACGAGGAGAACTTGCGGACTCCGCACAGGCAGTCACCCAAGGCTGGAATTGAACCCGGGTCCCTGGCTCTGTGAGGCAGCAGTGCTAACCACTGTGCCACCCTTGATAAAAAGGTTTTGTTCTTGGAGGCAAATGGAAATGAACTATCTTCTTGAAGTTTATCTCCAGAACAGATCTCTTGCAGAATGACCGGACGATATAACTTCATAGAGGTTACTTCTGAATAGAGGGAGGGAGAAACCAGATATTAATGTAGAGTTAGTTTAATATTAATGGTGAATTTACTGGAATCTATCATCAGAAACAGAGTGACTCAGTGGTTGGACAAGAATTAACAAATCAGCAAAGATCAGCCTGGATTTGTGAAGAGTAAGTCATGTCTGAGTAACATGGTGGAACTTTTCAGGGGACTGCTTACTTGGTGGATGGGGGTGGATATGGAAATTGTCTCTTTAGCTTTCCAGACAACAGTTGATAAAGTTTGATGCAAGAGATTATTAGAAAACAGAAAGACTTGCATCTTTATCGCAATTTGTATGACCTCAAAATGTCCCAAAGAGATAAATGGTCATTAATTGATCCATTAAGGGCCTCAATTGGAGGTGGGGGCAGGAAGGTTGATCAAGAGCCTTCCCACCCATAATTTAATGCTGGTGGAAGCAGGAAGGAGGAGAGGTTTAACTACGCCACCAACCCATCTAATTAAATGCCCTTCCTGCTCCCAAGCTTGCCATGAGGGACAGCAGAGGATTGCATTCACTAACTCTGCCCCTTCATGGATGCTGCTTGACCTGTTGAGTACTTCTAGTATTTTCTGTTCGTAGAATCCTACAGTGCAGAAGGAGGCCATTCGGCCCATCGAGACTGCACCAATCAAAATCCCACCCACGCCCTATCCCCATAACCCCATGCATTTACCCTAACTAGTCCCCCTGACACTAACGGGCAATTTAGAATGGCCAATCCACCTAACCTGCACATCTTCGGAGTGTGGGAGGAAACCGGAGAACCCGGAGGAAACCCATGCGGACACAGGGAGAATGTGCAAACTCTACACAGACAGTGACCCAAGCCGGGAATCAAACCTGGGTCCCTGGTGGCGTGAGGCAGCAGTGTGAACCACTGTGCCACCGTGCCGATAGATTTACAGGTGGGTAAGGTTATTAAGGGATACGAGGGCTAGGGCAGATAAATTGAGTCAAGGTACACATCAACCATGATCTAATTGAATGGTGTGGAGATGCTGGTGTTGGACTGGGGTGGCCATAGTAAGAAGTCTCAAAACACCAGGTTAAAGTCCGACAGATTTATCTGGAATCACGAACTTTCGGAACACTGTTCACCTGATGAAGGTACAGTAACGGTCGCCACACTACCAGAAGGACGTGGAGGCTTTGGAGAGAGTACAGAGGAGGTTTACCAGGATGTTGCCTGGTATGGAGGGGCTTGGTTATGAGGAGAGATTGGGGAAACTGGGGTTGTTCTCCTTGGAAAGACGGAGGATGAGGGGAGACTTAATAGAGGTGTATAAAATTATGAAAGGCATAGATAGGGTGAACGGTGGGAAGCTTTTCCCCGGGTCGGTGGTGACGTTCACGAGGGGTCATAGGTTCAAGGTGAAGGGGGGGAGGTTTAACACAGATATCAGAAGGACATATTTTACACAGAGGGTCGTGGGGACCTGGAATGTGTTGCCGGGCAAGGTGGTGGAGGCGGACACACTGGGAACGTTTAAGACTTATCTAGACAGCTATATGAACGGAGTGGGAATGGAGGGATACAAAAGAGTGGTCTAGTTTGGACCAGGGAGCGGCGCGGGCTAATTGTTCTTTGTTTCTCGTTTCAAGGCTTCATTCTATGATCATCTTGCTGGTGCCAGTACAGAGCGAGACTGCGGATAGTTGGGAACCTGTCTCGGGGGCAGGGAATTCAGATGGTGTTCGTAAAGCAGAAGTGGAAATGAATAGGGTTGGGAAGCATTTTCTGATCAGGGCCAGTGTGATCTCCTGGACTCGTTTCGATCGCCTCAGGGGGTCGGAGAGGAATTTCCCAGATTTTTTTTTCCCCATATTGGCCCTGGGGTTTTCATTCTGGGTTTTCGCCTCTCCCTGGAGATCACATGGTCTGGAATGGGGGGGTGGGGGTGAGTTAATAGGTTGTGATGAACAAAGCATCGTAGCTGTGAGGGACAGCTCGGTGGATAGGATATTAGGATGTAGATAGGCTGGAAAATTGGGCGGGGATCCTGGATTCAGGATTCAATCCTGGACCGCTATATGAACGGAGGGCCGAAGGGCCTGTTCCTGTGCTGTATTGTTCTTTGTTGTTCTTGTAAGAAGTCTCACAACACCAGGTTAAAGTCCAACAGGTTTATTTGGTAGCAAATACCATAAGCTTTCGGAGCAATGCTCCTTCGTCAGATGGAGTGGTCTCTGTTCTCAAACAGGGCACAGACACAGAAATCAAATTACAGAATACTGATTAGAATGCGCATCTCATCTCCTCCGGAGCCTTCAACATGTCATTGATGAAGACGAACATCTCGCCAAGGCCATCCCCACACCCCCACTTCTTGCCTTCAAACAACCACGCAACCTCAAACAGACCATTGTCCGCAGCAAACTACCCAGCCTTCAGGAGAACAGTGACCACGACACCACACAACCCTGCCACAGCAACCTCTGCAAGACGTGCCGGATCATCAACACAGATGCCATCATCTCACGTGAGAACACCATCTACCAGGTACATGGTACCTACTCTTGCAACTCGGCCAACGTTGTCTACCTGATACGCTGCAAGAAAGGATGTCCCGAGGCATGGTACATTGGGGAAACCATGCAGACGCTACGACAACGGATGAATGAACACCGCTCGACAATCACCAGGCAAGACTGTTCTCTTCCTGTGGGGGAGCACTTCAGCAGTCACGGGCATTCAGCCTTGGATCTTCAGGTAAGCGTTCTCCAAGGCGGCCTTCACGACACACGACAGCGCAGAGTCACTGAGCAGAAACTGATAGCCAAGTTCCGCACACATGAGGACGGTCTAAACCGGGATGTTGGATTTATGTCACATTATCAGTAACCCTCACAGCTTGCCTCCTGGACTTGCACAATTTCACAAGCTGTACTGTCTGGAGACAATACACATCTCTTTAACCTGTGTTGAATGCTCCCTCCACCCACATTGTCTGTACATTTAAGACCTGGCTGGCTGTAGAGATTTGCATTCTAATCAGTATTCTGTAATTTGATTTCTGTGTCTGTGCCCTGTTTGAGAACAGAGACCACTCCATCTGACGAAGGAGCATTGCTCCGAAAGCTTATGGTATTTGCTACCAAATAAACCTGTTGGACTTTAACCTGGTGTTGTGAGACTTCTTACTGTGCTTACCCCAGTCCAACGCCGGCATCTCCACACCTGATGAAGGAGCAGCGCTCTGAAAGCTCGTGATTCCTAACTGAATGTTGGAACAGACTCAAGGGGCTGAATGGCCTTCTCCTGTTCCAATGTTTTAATGAAGTTGAGACTAAAGATATTCTGAGGGCTGTGCCCTCAGCCCAACTCCAAAGACTTGAGCATATAATCTTGGAAGACACTCCCTGTGCAGTGCTGAAGGAGTGCTGCACTGCCAATGGCCAAAGGCACTGGCTTTCTGGTGAAATATTAAACCAACCCTTTTAGGTGAATTCAAAAGATCCCATGACATGATTTTGAAGAGGAGCAGGGCAGTTCTCCCCAGTGTCAGTGTGTTGGGCTAACATTCATCCCTCAATCCACATATTACCCATTGCTATTCATGTCACTGTCTGGGCCAGCATTTATTGCCCATCCCTAATTATTGAGAGTCAACCACATTGCGGTGGCTCTGGAGTCACATGTAGGCCAGGCCGGGTAAGGACAGCAGATTTCTTTACCTAAAGGACATTAGTGAACCAGGTGGGTTTTTCTGACAATCGACAATGGTTTCATGGTCATCAGTAGATTCTTAATTCCAGATTTTTTTTATTGAATTCAAATTCCACCATCTGCTGATCCACCAGGTCATGAGCTGAGTTCCTGGATCAATAGTTTAGCGATAATACCACTCGGCCATTGCCTAGTGCTTTTATCGCTCTATTGACTGTTGTATTTCTGAAATTACAACAGTGTACAAAAACCTACACTATTGACACTTCAACAATGTCCTTGGGTTGTCCTGCGGTTGAGGAAAAGGTGCTAGCTAAATGCAAGTCTTTCTTCTTGTACTGAAACGCTACGTGGAGTGCTCTGCGGAGGAGAACACCTGCGGGCTGCAGAGAGCAAGAGGGAATTCAGTATTTTAAAGCTAACCAGTGGAAAACTAACTGCACACAGCTGTGGAGGAAGCAAAGGCTTCGTCGAAGAGTCAACAATGTAGTCATTGATAAATTTACACAAAAGGCATGTTTTTTTTTCCATAGTCCCTTTTAAGTTTTGATGAATATTTCCTTTGCATGAATCACCAGTGGCTCGATATGTTTTAAAATTCCAGGTCTGCTTTGTCCTGTATTCTTCACCTGTGAAGCCCTGCGGGAGGGTGAGGGAAGGGGGAGAGGGAGGAGGCAGAGTGGCTGTGCTCTGCGTGGCACACACATTACCACACTCCCACAGGTTTGAAGCATTTTCCTCCGAAGGTCCACCAAAGGCAACACGAAAACACAAGGACAAAGACAGAAAAAGAAAAGATGAAACAGGAGTTCCCGCACTGCCCAACATGTAACCGAGTCAGACGGAGCATGGTTAGCACATGCCCTGCCATGCCCTCACCTGTCCTGATCTCTGTAACCTCCTCCAGCCCCATGACCCTCCAAGATCTCCGCGCTCCTCCAATTTAAAAACCTTGCCCAAATCCTGATTTTAATCGGGAAAAAGATACAAAAGTCTGAGGTGCGTACCAACTGACTCAAGAACAGCTTCTTCCCTGCTGCTGTCAGACTTTTGAATGGACCTACCTCGCACTGTGTTGATCTTTCTCTACACCCTAGCTATGACTGTAACACTACATTCTGCACCCTCTCCTTTCCTTCTCTATGTACGGTATGCTGTGTCGATACAGTGCGCAAGAAACAATCCTTTTCACTGTATACTAATACATGTGATAATAATAAATCAAAATCAAAATCAAAAAAGTCGCTCCAACATTTGTGGCCAAGTCGTCAGTCACTTGGGCTCCAAGCTCTGGAATTCTGACCCTAAACCTCCCTAACTCTCTCCTCTCTAAACCTCTCTAACTTTCTCCTTCCCCCATTAAGACCATCCTTACAATCTACCTCTTTGACCAAGCTTTTGATCACTTTGGGTGACTTGGTATCAAATATCTGATCAATGCTCATGTGATGTGGTTTGTGGCACCTCACTGCATCAACACCCGTGGTTGTTGAATCATAAACCGAGTGAAGATGCCTGACCTCCTTAAGCAGTTTGACTTGAGGGGAGATGTTGGCAAGGAGACGTGGTGTGAATGGAGCTTCTGTCAACCTTTCCTTCTCAGAGGTTAAATGCTTCACTGGGAATGTGAGGGATGGAACAAAGCTTATTCATTATGCATGTGCAGTGACTTGAATCGCAGCTATCACTGAGATTAGGTCCATGAATCACAGGAAGGCTCCACTCCCAGAGTAGTGACCTTGTGGATATTTGCTGTTAGCTGTGGCTCAGTGTACAGCAGTCTCTCCCTCCCTGGGTCAGAAGGACACGGACTCAAATTCTTCTCCAGACATTTAAATCCAGCCTGATACTCCGAACGCAATACTCAAGAAGTGCTAAACTGTTAGGGGTGCCATCTTTTTGGATGAAGTGTTAAATCGAGGCCCTGTTTGCCCTCACAGGTGGGGCAGGAAGAGCTGGGTTGAGTACTGATGTCATAGAGTCATAGAGGTTTACAGCCTGGAAACAGGCCCTTCGGCCCAACTTGTCCATGCCGCCCTTTTTTTAAAAAACTCCTAAGCTAATCCCAATTGCCCACATTTGGCCCATATCCCTCTATACCCATCTTACCCATGTAACTATCTAAATGCTTTTTAAAAGATAAAATTGTACCCGCCTCTACTACTACCTCTGGCAGCTTGTTCCAGACACTCACCACCCTCTGTGTGAAAAGATTGTCCCTCTGGACACTTGTGTATCTCTCCCCTCTCACTCCTTATCTCTCTGTGGTGTAGAATTCCAAACACTAACCACTCTCTAAGAAATAAACCCAACATATGTGGGAATTTACTCTGCTTTGATTTACTTTACACCTGACGTAGTTTTAAAATACGGCACCCAATTAATCCCTGGCACAATATTAAGAAATTCTAGACCCTCTCTTTCTTAATTTAGCAACCTGTGCCTCGGAAATCTCTATTTAAATAAATATGGGATATGAATGTGGTGTGGATAGATTATGATTATATTATTAACGTGATTATAGATTTAATTTTTCTTTTAGACTTCGTCTTCAGGCACCCAGGGCCAAGGTGAAGAATAAAAGAAAAGGCAACGCAACAATTAAACACATATGTGATGTACTGCATTGGTTTGAGGGGGTCTCCTAGTTTTGGTCCTATCGAGTTGGTTGGAACAGGCTGGTCTCCTGAAAAATCAAAAGGATGTGCTTTACTAACCGTACAGTTAATTACACTCAATCGAATCCTGAATTACTAACGCAAGATGCCTTACAGAAATCAATCAACTTAACTTGGATGTAAACCTATCCCGATCTGCGCCTGCACGAGCCGGCAGCAGATTATCGAGTGACGCACGTGTTGCTGACGCCTGATGGCAGCCACATTCTTCCCTCACCGTGCTGAGATGGACAGTGGGGGCGGGGAACATGTCTATGTCTGGACAATATTTACGCCGGAATTCTGCCGCCCCGCCCGCCATGGAATCGGAGTAGGTGAGAGGCGGACAATGGAAATGTCCGTTGACCTCGGGCGGGATTTTATGGCCTTGCCCTAGTCTCAGCCAACATCACTAATAAACAGCTGGGTTTGGCACTATGGGGCTGGAGGGCAGCACTGGGCCCAAAAATAAAACTGTAATTTGACTGAATAAGATTGCTTTAAAAAAGGTTTTTGTCTTATAGTTCCCCTTTGCTTGAGAAAGGATATACTGGCACTGGAGGGGGTGCAGAGGAGGTTCACTAGATTAATTCCGGAGTTGAGAGGGTTGGCTTATGAGGAGAGACTGAGTAGACTGGGGCTATACTCATTGGAATTCAGAAGAATGAGGGGGGATCTTATAGAAACATATAAGGTTATGAAGGGATTAGATAAGATAGAAGCAGGGAGGTTGTTTCCACTGGCGGGCGAAACTAGAGCTGGGGGCACGGTCTCAAAATAAGGGGGAGGAGATAAGGACTGAGTTGAGGAGGAACTTCTTCACCCAAAGGGGTGTGAATCTGTGGAATTCCCTGCCCAGTGAAGCAGTTGAGGCTACCTCATTGAATGTTTTTAAGGCAAAGATAGATAGATTTTTGAACAGTAAAGGAATTAA
Organism: Mustelus asterias; assembly: GCF_964213995.1. Taxonomy (NCBI): domain Eukaryota; kingdom Metazoa; phylum Chordata; class Chondrichthyes; order Carcharhiniformes; family Triakidae; genus Mustelus; species Mustelus asterias. The sequence continues at coordinate 12,062,140 of NC_135816.1, read as the reverse complement.
GGGTTATGGTGAGCAGGCGGGTAAGTGGAACTGTGTCTATGAAAAGATCAACCATGATCTTATTGAATGGTGGAGCAGGCTCGAGGGGCCAGATGGCCTAATCCTGCTCCTCCTAATTTTTATGTTCTTATGTTCTTAAGGGGTGTCACTTTAATTTGATTTGATCTGTTTGTTTGATTTGATAGATTGACCTGTTAATTTACCAAATACTCGAAAGAATATAAAGACCCCTAGGACACGTTGGCTGGAATTCTCCGGCCGTTCACACCCACTGCCAGTGAGAACGGCGAATCTGACATTCAGCCAAGTGTCCGTTCACTGCAGCGGGACTGGAGAATCCCAGCGGTGGGCGAGGATGGAGAATCTTGTCCATCTTGCTATTTTTGAAAAGAAAAACAGACTGGCTCTTTGTGGGAGCTTGCTATGCGCAAGTTGGCTGATGCTTTTCCTATTTTATAGCACTGAGTACAATTCAAAGCGTATTTAACAGCTTTGAAGTGCATTGAAACTTTTGACATATGGCCAGAGAAGTTGTTTAATCTAGTGGTTAATGATAGAACTCCCGTACTCTTCTTTGAATAGTGGTCATGGGATCGATCATGGGTGGCACGGTGGCACAGTGGTTAACACTGCTGTCTCACAGCTCCAGGAACTCGGGTTCGATTCCCTGCTGGGGTCACTGTTTGTGCGGAGTCTGCACGTTCTTCCCCATGGGTTTCCTCCAGGTGCTCCAGTTTCCTCCCAAGGTTATGAGGAGAGATTGGGAAACTGGGGTTGTTCTCCTTGGAAAGACGGAGGATGAGGGGAGACTTAATAGAGGTGTATAAAATTATGAAAGGCATAGATAGGGTGAACGGTGGGAAGCTTTTCCCCGGGTCGGTGGTGACGTTCACGAGGGGTCATAGGTTCAAGGTGAAGGGGGGGAGGTTTAACACAGATATCAGAAGGACATATTTTACACAGAGGGTCGTGGGGGCCTGGAATGTGTTGCCGGGCAAGGTGGTGGAGGCGGACACACTGGGAACGTTAAAGACTTATCTAGACAGCTATATGAACGGAGTGGGAATGGAGGGATACAAAAGAATGGTCTAGTTTGGATCAGGGAGCGGCGCGGGCTAATTGTTCCTTGTTTCTCGTTTCAAGGCTTCATTCTATGATCATCTTGCTGGTGCCAGTACAGAGCGAGACTGCGGATAGTTGGGAACCTGTCTCGGGGGCAGGGAATTCATATGGTGTTCGTGGAAGTGGAAATGACTAGGGTTGGGAAGCATTTTCCGATCAGGGCCAGTGTGATCTCCTGGACTCGTTTCGATCGCCTCAGGGGGTCGGAGAGGAATTTCCCAGATTTTTTTTCCCCATATTGGCCCTGGGGTTTTCACTCTGGGTTTTCGCCTCTCCCTGGAGATCATATGGTCTGGAATGGGGGGGGTGGGGGTGAGTTAATAGGTTGTGATGAACAAAGCATCGTAGCTGTGAGGGACAGCTCGGTGGATAGGATATTGGTATGTAGATAGGCTGGAAAATTGGGCGGGGATCCTGGATTCAGGATTCAATCCTGGACCAGGGAGCGGCGCGGGCTTGGAGGGCCGAAGGGCCTGTTCCTGTGCTGTATTGTTCTTTGTTCTTTGTTCAAAGTTGTGCGGGTTAAGTGCATTGGCCATGCTGAATTGCCCCGTAGTGTCCGGGGATGCGTAGATTAGAGGAATTAGCAGGGTGACTATGTGGGGTTACGGGGATAGGGCCTGGGTGGGATAGTTGTCGGTACAGACTTGATGGGCCGAATGGCCTCTTTCTGCACTGTAGGGATTCTATGATTACAGCATAATTATTAGATAATTGAAATTTGGAAACAGATTGGACAATACCTCAACAGACACTGAAATAAAACCGGCTCATTGTTTAACGTGCTGTAAGTTGCCACATCGATTTCGTAGGAAATCTTGCTAACATCCTGGTGGTTTGGTAACATTCGTCATAATCCAACCTCAACCAATCTGGTTACAAGGTGTCTGGTGATTGTTAAAGGATATAAAATGGAGGGACCCCAAAACTGGCTATCACAGAGGGGCAACCCGGTGCATCAGAAGAGGGGAAATGTCTCAAATGCTTGAATTTCATGGAGGAAGTTCAACTGATGTCCATGACAGTTGGATTTGTGCTGATAATTCCCAGGGTTTACGGAGAAGGGTTTGAGATTCCTGAAGGAGGGATGGGCTTGTTGGGGCGAAGTTACCGTTTCTTGTTTTCTAATAGTATCAAAACCAATGGCAGCATCCGATTGTTATGGGAGGATGAGAGATTCCTTAAGGGGTTAATTTTCTTCAGCTAGAAAATGAGAATTGAGCCAACATCCTGGTTTTGTTACTGTGTTGCAGAATCCCCGGTCCCAGTTAGAGTATCCTGGTTATTGTAAACTCATGAACAATAATGCAGCTGGAGTGGAGAGCAATGCCTCCACCGTACGCACACACACACACACCGACACACACACACACCGACACACCGACACCGACACACACACACACACACACACCAACACACACACACACACCGACACACACACACACCGACACACACACCGACACACACACACACACACACACACACCGACACACCGACACACACACACACCGACACACCGACACACACACCGACACACACACACAAGACCCTCAATCGACCATACTGAACTCTCACCTAATCGAAAAAAGAAAGACTAGTAGAACCTCAGGATGTCCCAAAGCGCTTTACAGCAAGTTACGTATGTTTGAAGTGCAGTCGGTGTTTTGAAGTAGAAAAGCCGGCATCTAACTCCCACAAACAACAGTGTGATGTCTCGATCACCTGGTTTTTAACTGATGTCGGTTGAGGGTTAAATTTTGGCCTCAGTACACTGAGGAGAACTCTCCTGATCTTTGGATGTGGCGGCAGGTAACATCAACCTAATGGGGGCGGGGGGAAGGTAGGCTTCAATTTAATGCCTCATTTGAAAGACAGCGCTTCTGACTGTGCAGCACTCCCTCAGTACAGTGCAGGAGTGTCAGCCTACATTCTCCGGGTGCTCCGGTTTCCTCCCACAGTCCGAAAGGCGTGCTGGTTAGGGGGCATTGGCCATGCTAAATTCTCCCGCTGTGTACCTGACCAGGCGCGCTGGAGTGTGGCGACTAGGGGATTTTCACAGTAACTTCATTGCAGTGTTAATGTAAACCTACTTGTGACACTAATAAATAAACTTTAAAATAAATAAACTTTACACTTTTTGCTCAGATCCCTGGAGTGGGACTTGAACCCCCGCCCCCTGATTCAGAGACAAGAAGCATTACTCGCTGAGCCTTTGCCTTCACAAGTGCTGAGCAGCCGTTGATGTTTTGAGTTAAGTGAATCCCAAGTGTTGACAACATGCATTACGGCCCACTCTGCACTCCAGCTGTGCGATTGTTGCTGAGTTTACAATAACTAGGATACTGTAACCGGGGATTCTGCAACATGGCAACAAAACCAGGATGTTGGCTCAATCCTGCTTTTTTAACGCAATGTCAACTAAAGACCATTAACTCTTTAAGCAATTTCTCTTCCTCCTATAACAGACAGATGCTGCTGTTAGTTTTGACATTGTTAGTACACTAGAAATGCAAACCCATCCCTTTTCAATAGACCTCAAAGTCCACATCCTTTAAACTTATCTAGTCACACAACCACCATATTTCCAACTCACCTACTACCCCACTATATCCCTCATCTACCCAGCTGCTCTCCATATCCCTCAATCCCACCTATTCACCTTCTCCCCATATCCCTCAATCCCACCTATCCACCTTCTCCTCACATCCCTCAATCCCATCCATCCGCCTGCCCATCTTCCCTCCATATCCCTCAGTCCCTGAGTTTACTCCCTAACCTCAACTATCCACCCATATCCCTCAATACCAACTTGTAGCGATATCCTTCAACCTCTCGAATCACTTTGCCCTCATGTCCCCCAGCTCAGCTCCCCAGCACGTCTATTAGACTGTTGCAAAAACCCATTTGGTTCAATGATGCTCCATTAGGGGAGGAAACCTGGTGTCCTTACCCAGTCTGGACCTATAAGTAACTCCAGTCCCACCCAGGTGATTAACCCTTTACTGCCTTCTGAAATGGCTGAGTAAGCCACTCATTTAGAAGAAGAAAAGGGAGAGGAAATTAACACTAGCCTTGCCAGTGATGCCTTCATCCTGAGCATGAGCGACAATGGAGTATTGGTAATATTACTAAACTCAAAATCCAGGGTCCCAGGCCAATACCCGAGGGACCTTCTCAAATCCCATCATAGCAGCTGGTGGAATTTAAATTAAATTCATAAATTTGGTATACAAAGAACAAAGAACAAAGAACAATACAGCACAGGAACAGGCCCTTCGGCCCTTCGGCCCTCCAAGCCCGCGCCGCTCCCCGGTCCAGGATTGAATCCTGAATCCAGGATCCCCGCCCAATTTTCCAGCCTATCTACATACCAATATCCTATCCACCGAGCTGTCCCTCACAGCTACGATGCTTTGTTCATCACAACCTATTAACTCACCCCCACCCCCCCCATTCCAGACCATGTGATCTCCAGGGAGAGGCGAAAACCCAGAGTGAAAACCCCAGGGCCAATATGGGGAAAAAAATCTGGGAAATTCCTCTCCGACCCCCTGAGGCGATCGAAACGAGTCCAGGAGATCACAATGGCCCTGATCGGAAAATGCTTCCCAACCCTAGTCATTTCCACTTCCACGAACACCATATGAATTCCCTGCCCCCGAGACAGGTTCCCAAACAAATATATAAAACTAATCTCAGTCAAGGTGGCTATGGCAACTATCACTGATTGCTGTTTAAAATCCATCTGGTTTATTAATGCCCTGAAATCTGCCATCCTTACCCGGTCTGGCCTACATGTGACTCCAGATCTGCTTCAATGCAGTTGACTCTTTATTGCCCTCTGAAATAGCCTAGTAGCCATACAGTTCAAGGGCATTTAGGTACGGGGAACAAATGCTGGTGTGGCCAAAGGTACCCAAATCCCATGAAAGAATAAAAGAACTTGGTGAATATGTTTTGAAGGATTTTCCTTTTGTTTTCTGGTAAAACCCTGTTTGGTTTGATTTGATTTATTATTGTCACATGTTGTAATAAGTCCTCGGAGGCAGAAGTCCCTTCACCAAAATCCCTTTGTTTACAAGTCTGACAACAGCATACAGAGTGATTTCAGTTAGCAGTCTACACTAGGAGTCCCAGAGGAACTGACACGCCTGGTTAAATACAAAGCAAATGGCTCCCTGATTGGTCCATCAATTTGGCCCTTAATCAGGGAGTTCATATTCTACCTCAATTGCTTGATTAAAGTCATTACACATGTATTAATATACAGTGAAAAGGATTGTTTCTTGTGCGCTATACAGACAAAGCATACCGTTTATAGAGAAGGAAAGGAGAGAGTGCAAAATGTTACAGTCATAGCTAGGGTGTAGAGCATTGTTAGAGAGTTTAAAAGAGTTAGAATGAAGTTTTGGAAACATAGAACGAGAGTAAAAGATAGAATTAGAAGGTATGCTGGGCACAGCTTGCAAGAAGTCGCCTTGCTCCAGCGCCATCTTGAGAGAGACTAGAGTGTTAGTGTGTTAGTAATGCTGAGAATTCTCGGTAAGGTTTATTTATTAGTCACAAGTGGGGTTACATTAACACTGTAATGAAGTTATTGTGAAAATCCATCACCTGTTCGGGTACAGTGAGGGAGAAATTAGCATGGCCAATGCACCTAACCATCCCGTCTTTCAGACTGTGGGAGGGAACCGGAGCACCTGGAGGAAACCCACGCAGACATGGGGAGAACATGCAGACTCCGCACAGACAGTGACCCAAGCCGGGAATTGAACCTGGGTCCCTGATGCTGCAAGGCAGCAGGGCTAACCACTGTGCCGCCGTGCCACCCAATATGAGGTGGCAACCAAAGTTGTCAAAATGACTCGGGTTCAAAGTGGGCAGCTTGAGGGCACAAAAGTACTTCCTCAGGACCCCGGCTTCGGCCATTTTGTGAATACTCCCTTTTGAGAAGAGCAGCTGGAACATCATTTGCCTCTTGTACAACACGGTGCCATCCAAGATTCTAAGCTTTTAAAGGACGCATGACAAACGAATCAAATGGCTGTACATTGTTTTTATTTATCCATTCCTGGGATATGGGTGTTGCTTCTTACACAATCAGCCAGTGACAGATTGAAAGCTGCCTTGGTTTCTCTGCTGACTGGGAGAAACTCAAACAACAGAAACTTCCTCTTGTCTGAAAAACCAAAAGCAATGCCTTGTTAAAAGTTAATTCTTGAGATGTGGGCCTCACTGGCAAGCTTGGCATTTATTGCTCATCTCTAATTGCTCTTGAGAAGATGGTGGTCCTGCATCAGGTCATGTGGTGTAGGCACACCCGCAGTGCAGTTAGGGGAGTTCCAGATTTTGACCCAGCAACAGTCATAGAATCATAGAATCCCGACAGTGCGGAAGGCAGCCATTTGGCCCAGCAAGTATGCACCGACCATCCAACCAACATTCAGGACCGTGTTCCCTACCTCCACCCCCCCTGACCCCAAGCATTTACTCTGCTAATCCCCTTAACCTCCACATCTTGGGACACTAAGGGGCAATTTAGCATGGCCAATCCACCTAACCTGCTCATCCTTTGCCAGTGAAGGAACAATGATATATTTCCATGTCAGGACGGTGTGTATCTTGGAGGGAAACTTGGAGGGAAACGATAATCCTGATGATCTCTTTGAAAAACATAAGAGTCTGAGATGGGTTTAACAATGTAAATACTAAGAGGTTGACTCAGCTGGCTGTGGAATGTACAAAATGGGGACACAGCCTCAAGTTAAAGAGTTGATCATTTAGGATTGAGATGGGTAGAATTTTTAATCACTCAGAGGGCTGTGAATCTTTGAAATTGCCTACCCCAGAGGGCTATATTCCAGGCTGAGATTGAAAGATTTTTGTTCTTTCAGGAAGTCAAGGGATATGGGGAGTGGGTGAAAAAGCGGAGTTGAATTAAGAAGATCAGCCATGATTGTACTAAATGGCTGAGTGGGGCTGAAGGACTGAATGGTCAACTCTTTTTCATTTCTTATGTTCTTAAGTTCTTCTGCCCTTGTACTTCCAGGTGATAGAGGTTGCTTGTGAGTTGGGCTGTAATTCCGCGAGGTTTCATCACATGACCTCCTGCCCTGTGCCAACCCAGCCCCAGCTCCAACTCCCCTGTTAATAGACAGTAATGGTGGGTACAATACCCACAATGCCCTGTGCTCCAGAAACTGCTCTATCGACACATGTAGGGACTGTGTCCCTTGTTGCAAATCACAGCCTGGTGATGGTGAAACGCAGGAAGGAAACACCCCTGTGACTCTTCTCCTGGATTGCTCATAGGGCATGAATTTGTAATTTCAGGAGAGTCTGGGATAATCCATAAGGGCTGGCAATCCTATCAGCCAGTGCTCCCTCCTTGGGAACATGTCTTTACAGTGCCGGGTGACGCAGAGGCAATCAAAAAGGATTTGGAACTGGAAACACGGAGAGTGAGCATTACCACCCCACCTTCGTGAGCCTCTGGCACAATCATATTGCTGACCCTGTACAGGGTGTGGGAAGGGTGTGGTGTTAGTCTGTACACACCAGCTGTTCCTGGCTCTGAATGCATTTTCTATTAAGCCTTTCCCTTTCCAACTCCAGCTCAGGAAATGGGCCTGAGCTTTGTTGCTCAGTTGGTGCTGAACTGACTCCAGTGGGCAAGTTTCTCTCGGATTTAACCAGTTGCTGACTGGTACCATTCCTTGACTCCCTACTCAGCACTGTGTTCGGAAGACATTAAATGTAAACCCTCATATATTAGCAGGGCTTCAGAGGAAAATCAAGCAATGTGATATTCTTAGAAACAAAATAAGATTTGATTTGATTTGATTTATTATTGTCACATGTATTAACATACAGTGAAAAATATTGTTTCTTGCGTGCTATGCAGACAAAGCATACCATTCATAGAGAAGGAAACAAGAGAGTGCAGAATGTAGGGTTACAGTCATAGCTAGGGTGTAGAGAAAGATCAACTTAATGCAAGATAAGTCCATTCAGAAGTCTGACAGCAGCAGGGAAGAAGCTGTTCTTGAGTTGGTTGGTACAAGATGTCAGGCTTTTGTATCTTTTTCCCGATGGAAGAAGGTGGAAGAGAGAATGTCCGGGGTTCGTGGGGTCCTTAATTATGCTGGCTGCTTTGCCGAGGCAGTGAAAAGTGTAGACAGAGTGAATGGATGGGAAGCTGGTTTGTGCGATGGATTGGGCTACATTCATGACCTTTTGTAGTTCCTTGCAGTCTTGGGCATAACAGTATGACTTTCATGGAATATGACGAAAGAAATATGACTTTCAAGGACCACCCAAGAGACAAATGAGACTTTGATGTAACATTTCATCCAAACAACTGCACTCTAACAGTGGAGCACTCCCTCAGTGATATGTTATGTGCTCCAATCACAAGTGCAGGACTTGGACACCCGACCTTCTGACTTAGAAGTAAAGGATTATTCACTGAGCCACAGCTGATACCGATACGGTATACCTATAGAGAGGGGTGGCACGGTGGTACAGTGGTTAGCATTGCTGCCTCGCAGTGCCAGGTTCAATTCCTGGCTTGGGTGACTGTGTGGAGTTTGCACATTCTCCCCGTGTCTGCGTGGGTTTCCTCTGGGTGCTCCGGTTTCCTCCCATAATCCAAAGATGTACTGGTTAGGTGCATTGGCTGGCTAAATTCTCCCTCAGTATACCCGAGTAGGCACCGGAGTGTGGCGACTAGGGGATTTTCACAGTAGCTTCATTACAGTGTGAACGTAAGCCTACTTGTGACTAATAAATAAACTTTATCTTTACTATACAGCACATTGTGGTCATAGCCCAACACTAACAGTTCCCCTCAATGCAAGGATCTTCATAGTTTGCGTCATGATCCATGACGAAGGCTCATCCAGACTTGAAACGTTGGCTCTATTCTCTCTCCGCACAGATGCTGTCAGACCTGCTGAGACCTTCCAGCATGTTCTGTTTTTGTTTCAGATTCCAACATCTGCAGTATTTTGCTTTTATTTTGCTTAGACTCATTAGCAGAGTGAGACCAGTCTGTACCTGCTGGAAACCCAGTCCTGCCAAATGCTCAAAGCTCTCCACTGATCAGTCCTGAATTAACTCTGGTCACTGCCACTGGGGCTGAGCATTTTATTTTACAAGAGAAACAACTGAACTGTAATCAATCTGAACTAAAAACAAGAAGTGCTGGAAAAACCCAGCAGGTCTGGCAGCATCTGTGGAGAGAGAAACAGCGTTAAAAATGTTTTGAGTCCAATAATACTCGCTTTCGGAACTTCCAGAGCTGCTGAGGTTTTCCAGAATATTCTGTTTTTATTTCAGATCTCTAGCCTCTGCAATAAAGAACAACACAGAACAATACAGCACAGGAACAGGCCCTTCGGCCCTCCAAGCCCGCGCCGCTCCCCGGTCCAGGATTGAATCCTGAATCAAGGATCCCCGCCCAATTTTCCAGCCTATCTACATACCAATATCCTATCCACCGAGCTGTCCCTCACAGCTACGATGCTTTGTTCATCACATTCTGCTTTTAGATTTAATTTGATTTATTATTGTCACATCTATTAGTATACAGTGAAAAGTATTATTTCTTGCATGCTATACAAAGCATACTGTTCATAGAGAAGGAAACTGGAGTGCAGAATGTAGTTAAGTTAAGTTAGATTAAGTTTATTTATTAGTCACAAGTAAGGCTTACATTAACACTGCAATGAAGTTACTGTGGAATTCCCCTAGTCGCCACAGTCCAACGCCTGTTCAGGTCAATGCACCTAACCAGTGTTACAGTCATAGCTAGGATGTAGAGAAAGATCAACTTAATGCAAGGTAAGTCCATTCAAAAGTCTGATGGCAGCAGGGAAGAAGCTGCTCTTGAGTCGGTTCGTATGTGTCCTCAGACTTTTGTATCTTTTTCCCAACAGAAGAAGGTGGAAGAGGTATCTCCGGGGAGGGTGGGGTCCTTAATTATGCTGGCTGCTTTGTTGAGGCAGCGGTAAGTGTAGACAGAGTCAATGGATGGGAGGCTGGTTTGCGTGATGGATTGGGCTACATTCATGACCTTTTGTAGTTCCTTTTGGTCGTGGGCAGAACAGGAGCCATACCAAACTGTGATACAACCCCAAAAAATGTTTTCTATGGTGCATCTGCAAAAGGTGGTGAGAGTCGGAGCTGACATGCCAAATTTCCTTAGTCTTCTGAGAAAGTTGGTGGGCTTTCTTATCTATAGTGTCGGCATGGGGGGACCAGACAGATTGTTGGTGATCTAGACACCTAAAAGCTTGAAGCTTTTGACCATTTCTACTTTGTCTCCGTTGATGTAAGACAGGGGCATGTTCTCCGCTACGCTTCCTGAAGTCGATGACAATCTCCTTCGTTTTGTTGACATTGAGACAAGAGTTGTGCCAGCTTTGCCAAGACTGACGACTGGTCAGTGTCATTACAAGTAATGATTCACTGAGGATTCAGCCTTTCTACAATAGTTCCATTCAGGCACACACTGCTTCACACCGGGAAAGTTTCACAGTCCACACTTGGTCCCTCAAAACCACTTAATTGGCAAGGTGCCAGCATAGAAAATCTGACTAAGAAGCCTTGTTATGTCTGTGACTTTGAGTCATTAACTCATTCTATTAGTTCTGGAGGAAATATAACAATCCAACACATTGTGTATCCCAAATAGCTTCCAGCTCTTAAAACAAATAATCTGTCAGAGTTAGAAATAAACTGATCATTGATTCTGCAATTAGGGGGATTAGATTACAATGTATTATCACCAAAAGGGGAACTGCAACTATTAGTAGATTTCAAAGCAAGATTCTTTGTAAAATTAGAAAAAGATGTTTGTCATTTCAAGAAAGCCTTGCATTTACGTAGTGCCTTTCAAGTCCTCAGAAGGGTTCAGAGCCACTGCATTTAAATAGCAATTTTAACATAGTCAAAATCATCTTCGGGTTAAATATTACAGCAAGGTTGCCAGGGAGAAGGATTGAATCAATGTTCACAAGTCAATGAGGCATCTTCGAAGTGTGTTCACTGCTTGTAATGTCAGAAACGTCTGACAGGTAAATTGTGCACAGCAAGATCCCACAAATGAGCAGATAATTGGTTTTTAGGTGTGAAGTGAAGAATAAATATCAGGCCAGACACCTTAGACATGTCATGAATCTCACAGTCAGAACTGAACAGCAGGGTGTGATAGAGATGCTGTATAGGTAGCGGGGAAGACAAGTGAAGGATTCAGGGAGCGCCCTCAAGGGTCTAAATGTGCTTTTACGATCATCATCACACCTGCTCTGCCTTAAGACAGATCCTTGGCACACAGTAGTCCAAGGCTGGAATTTTCCAGCTGTTCATGCCGGTGGGATTCTCTGGTCCCGCCGCAGTGAATGGTGATTTGGCTGAGCGCCAAATTCTCCGTCCTTGCATGCAGCGGTGATGGGGCGAAACATTCCAGCCGACATCTCTCAATCCTGTTTTTCATCTGCCAACAATTCCCTTCAATATTCACATCACCCACCTATTTTCTTTTTCTCTTTTTTTCCTGAAACGTCCCACATAAATCTGTTTTATCCATTGTTGGAAGGAGATTGACAATCAACCCTGTTTGGCCACATCATGAACCATCATTGGCCATCAAGGTTTGGGACTCAGAGACAGGGGCGTTAGCCACTGAACCACAAGACCTCCAAAATGTGCTTCCAAACCCTCCAAAAGAACGTTAGGAGGCACAATCTCACTGGAGAGATCCTCCATCGCATTCAATATGGGCTCCCTCTGAGCCAGGGTCCTATTAACCTATAGCCTTCCCAATTCACACCAAGCCCCCATTCACTCTAATGCCCAATTCACCCTAGCCCCAATTCACCCTCACCCCAACCTCCAATTCACCCTCATCCCAACTCACCCTCACCCCAATTCACCCTAACCCCAATTCACCCTCACCCCAATTCACCCTAACCCCAATTCACCCTAACCCCAATTCACCCTCACCCCAATTCACCCTCACCCCAACCTCCAATTCACCCTCATCCCAACTCACCCTCACCCCAATTCACCCTAACCCCAATTCACCCTCACCCCAATTCACCCTCACCCCAATTCACCCTAACCCCAATTCACCCTCACCCCAATTCACCCTCACCCCAATTCACCCTCACCCCAATTCACCCTCACCCCAATTCACCATCACCCCAATTCACCCCAACCCCAATTCACCCCAACCCCAATTCACTCGAATCCCCAGTTCACTCAAATCCTCAGTTCACCGGGCACAGTGGTTAGCACTGCTGCCTCACAGCACCAGAGACTCAATTGGATCACAGTCTGTGGAGTCTGCACGTTCTCCCCGTGTCTGCATGGGTTTCCTCCGGGTGCTCCAGTTTCCTCCCACAGTTTGAAAGACGTGCTGGTTAGGTGCATTGGCCGTGCTAAATTCTCCCTGAGTGCACCCAAACAGGGTGCCGGAGTGTGGCAACTAGGGGAATTTCACAGTAACTTCACTGCAGTGTTAATGTAAGCCTACTTGTGACTAATAAATAACCCCAATTCACTTTAATCCCCAATGCCGCCATCTCAATTCTGTTCATTTCAGATCCCCCCAATGTTCATTGGAGGAAACCTCAGCTCAATACAGCCCCACCCCTGCACGTAAGCTCCGCCCCGGCACGTAAGCTCCGCCCCGGCATGTAAGCCCCGCCCGGCTGGAAACCCCGCCCCTGCCAGCCAGCTGCTCTGTGATTGGGTAAAAGTTTCTATGGTGTGGCTGCGGAGCCGCTGATTGGTCAGGGCGCTGGGCACAGGGAGAGTTTGGAGGGAAGTTTGGGACCGGGAGCTGCCCGGGGGCGGAGACCGGGACACCGGCTCCCTCCTCCGCTGGCTCAGCGCCTCCTGTCCCAGTCCGAGCCCGGGACCTCCGCCATGGGACAGGCGCTGCTGCTGCTCTGCTGCCTCCTCACCGCCGCTTGTCCTCAGGATGTGCCGGCCCCGGGGCTCGGTTACCGGCGGCAGCAGCAGGAGAAGGAGGGGGACGGGCTCCGGCCACTGGCCCAGGAACCCCCACCCCCGGCCGGAGCCCGGGAGCCCGCGGGGAGGAGACGCCGAGAGCAGGAGCCCGGAGTCAGGGAGCTTTGGGGGGACGGCGGTCCCGCTCGTTGCCGCCTCCGGCACACAGGTAACGGACCGGGCGGTCCTGAGGCCAACAGAGGGGGCGGGGAGGCGGGGAGGGGGTCCGGAAGGGGCTGCATTCATTCTGGATTCAATTGAGGAATAAAAATCCCTTTAACATCGAGGAACGTTCATAACGATCAACCTCCCCATCCCATCCCACTTAATCCCTCTATCCTCCCTTATTCCCTCACATCCTAACCCACCCACCTATCCCCCTCACCCCACCCACCCATCCCCCCTCGCCCCCCCCACCCACCTACCTATCCCCCTCGCCCCCCCCCCCACCCACCCATCCCCCCTCGCCCCCCCCACCCACCCATCCCCCCTCGCCCCCCCCACCCACCTATCCCCCTCGCCCCCCCCACCCACCCACCCATCCCCCCTCGCCCCCCCCACCCACCCATCCCCCCTCGCCCCCCCCACCCACCCATCCCCCCTCGCCCCCCCCCACCCACCTACCTATCCCCCTCGCCCCCCCCACCCATCTACCTATCCCCCTCGCCCCCCCCACCCACCTACCTATCCCCCTCACCCCCCCCACCCACCTACCTATCTCCCTCACCCCCCCCACCCACCTACCTATCTCCCTCACCCCCCCCCCCCCCCCACCCACCCACCTACCTACCCCCCTCATTCTCATCACCCTCTCTCTTAATCCAGAGACCCAGCTTAATGCTGGCACCAGGGTTTGAATCCCAGCAGGGCAGATGGTGGAATGTGAATTCAATTAAAATCTGGAATTAAATGAGGAACATTGTCACTTGTTGTAAAATAAAATCTATCTGGTTCACTCAATATCCTTTTCGGGGAAGGGAATCTGCCATCCTTCCCTGGTCTGGCTCTCGTGACAGGTTGACTCTTAATTGCCCTCCGGGATGGGCAATAAATGTTGACCCAACTAGTGAAGCCTGCATTGCCATGAATACATTTTTGAACAAAATTGGGATGGTAGAATTGGCAGAGTAATGCCAAGCTAGGTGTGTAAATGGTTCACAATTGTGGGTTACACGCCCCTGGTGCATTGTGCATGAAGAGAGTCCGGTGTTTCCTCCTGGTGGTTTCACGGTGACACCCCCCCCCCCCCCCCCCCGGGCCTCCATAACAGGAAATGCCCCCATGTTGGCCTCAACATGTGCGTATTTACAGCAGTTGGGTCTAGTGGCTTTGCACATAAGGGGCATCATCTAACCTACTTGGTACATCTGAGGCAACTCGTGATCTCAGATGGATGAATTTCCGTGCTGGCTGGAGAGATACATGTCCTGTCCATTATGTGAGCCCCCTGCCCAGCTTTCGTTCATTATGCTTTCACTGGGATGTCGGACTTCACTGAATCATGCAGCACAGAAGGAGACCATTTGGCCCATCATGCCTGTACTGGCTCTTTGTGTGAGTTATTTTGTATATGAGAGTAAATGCAGTTACTGTTGAGGCAGGAATATCCAGCAGAAATATAGTGTACATCAAGACTCTATGTGCATGATCAGTAACCTTACTGTTGGTATTTTTGAAGGAGGGACATGGAGAGATTCCTACTAATTGATTTTATGAAACATATTTTACTAAATTGTACTGGAAGTATGCGGCAGACTCCATATCTGACGGTGTATGGCCTAAGGTTATTTCCAGCAGCCAAATTATAAGCTGCATTGTCAAATGCACCAAACACTAACTTCTAGTTACTTCCAGCTGATATGTCAGTGCATGTTTCTGCCATGGCACAGTGGTTAGCACTGCTCCTTCACAGCGCCAGGGACCCGAGTTTGATTCCCGGATTGGGTCTCTGTCTGTGCAGAGTCTGCATGTCCTCCCTGTGTCTGCGTGGGTTTCCTCCCACAGTCCAAAGATGTGTGGCTTAGGTGCATTGGCCATGCTCAATTGCCCCTTAGTGTCCTGGGATGCGTAGGTTAGAGAGATTAGTGGGGTAAATATGTGGGGTTACGGGGAAAGGGCCTGGGTGGGATTGTTGTCGGTGTAGACTCGATGGGCCGAATGGTCTCCTCCTGCACTGTAGGGGTTCCATGATTGGAATTAAGGGAAGCGACTTTGGCTCAAGAATAAACAGAAACATTAAGATTTGCTCCTGTGCGGAACTTGCTTTCTCACAGCTAATTGAGTTTAACAAGCTAGAACATCTGGAAGCTATTTTAAAATGATTGTGTGAGGAAAGGAGCTCCCGTGTCTGGCACTAGTTCAGCACAAATCCAGTTTGTGTCTGTGCCTTTGCCTTGCAGAGTAAGAAATCTGATCGTCTACCACAAACCTGTGCTCGTCCAAGGTTTCAGAGAAGGGTGCAGGGGAGATTTGCCAGGAATGTGGAACTTAAATTACTCGGAGATACTGGAGAAGCTGAGGCTGCATTTTCTTGGAGTGGGGATGAAGAAGGGAAGGCTTAATAGTGGCATTCAAAATCAGGCAGGGTTTTGATAGGATAAATAAGGATAAACTGTTTCCCGTGACAGGAGGATCGGTAGCTCAGAGGGGACAGATTTAGACAAAATAATCATAGGCAGCATAAAAGAAACATTTTTCTATCCAGTGAGTTGTTGTGTTTGGAATACTCACCTGAAAAGATGGTGGAAGATGATTCAACAGAGACTTTCAGAAGGAAAACTGGATAAATACTTGAAGGGGAAAGATTTGCTGGGATCTGTTCCAAGTGTGGGAGTGGGGCTAGTTAGATAACTCTTTAAAAGAGAACTGGAACAGACGTGATGGGCAGAATGGCCTCCTCCTGTTCTGTATGATTCCTGATCCACACCAGGTAGGAATATTCCACTAGAAAGATTTAATCTATGTAGATTTGGAATCTAAATGTGAAGGTTCAGAAATGTCATTTGGTTCTATATTTAGATCCTTAACTCCTTATCCTGAAGGTAAGTGACGTTTCTGATGCTGACGTACTTGAGGATTTCCTGCTTTTTTTTTTGCAGGCTGCAAATGCCAAGAAAAATGTTGTCAACTTTCTGGCCTCTTGGATGCACTGATCTTTTGTAAAAAAACCAATCCACCATTGGCAGACTTGCCTTCAGTTGCCTTGGACTTAACTCTGGAATTCCCTTCGTAAACCTCACCACCTTATTGTTTTCTCCCGCTCCTTCACGATGCTTCATTATCTCCTTGTGTGTTTTGGTGGGTGTGGCAGTCGCTAATCACCTCTGAGAAGGTGGTGGTGTGCTGCTACCACTTGTACCGCAACAGTCGCTATGGTGTTGGTGCACCCACCATGCTATTAGGGAGGGAGTTCCATGATTTTGACCCAGCCACAGTGAAGGAACAGTGATACGTTTCCAAGGCAGAACAGTCTGTGCCTTGGAGAGGAACTTTGCAGTTGGCGTTATTACCCAAGAAACAGGGTGGGAGTAGACCACAAGGCCTATCGAGCCTGCTCCGCCAATCAACGTGATCATGGCTGATCTTGGGCTTAAACTCCACTTTCCCGCCCGCTACCCATATCCATTGATTCCCTGAAAGACCAAAAATTTGCCTATCCCAGTCTAAAATGAAGATTCCATAACTCTCGGGGGTAGAGAATTCCGAAGGTTCAAAACTTTTCAAATGAACTAATTTAGAACATAGAAGAAACATAGAAAAACTACAGCACAAACAGGCCTTTGGCCCACAAGTTGTGCCGAACACATCCCTACCTTCTAGACCTACCTATAACCCTCCATCCTATTAAGCTCCATGTACTCATCCAGGAGTCTCTTAAAAGACCCGATTGAGTTCGCCTCCACCACCACTGACGGCAGCCGATTCCACTCGCCCACCACCCTCTGTGAAAAACTTACTCCTGACATCTCCCCTGTACCTACCCCCCAGCACCTTAAACCTGTGTCCTCTCGTAGCAGCCATCTCCACCCTGGGAAAAAGCCTCTGAGAGTCCACCCGATCTATGCCTATAGAAACATAGAACATTTCTTATCATCTCAGTCCTAAATGATTGGCCCTTTATCGTGTGCTTGGGTGTTTTGGAAACAGAATTACCCTATCCCAGTGGAGTTCTTTCTCGTGTCTGGCCAATATTTATCCATGATGTGGAGATGCCAGCGTTGGACTGGGGTAAAGAAAGTAAGAGTTTTAACAACACCAGGTTAAAGTCCAACAGGTTTATTTGGTAGCAAATGCCATTAGCTTTCGGAGCGCTGCTCCTTCGTCAGATGAAGTGGAAATCTGCTCTCAAACTGGGCACAGAGACACAAAATCAAGTTACAGAATACTGATTAGAATGCAAATCTCTACAGCCAACCAGGTCTTAAAGATACAGACAATGTGAGTGGAGGGAGCATTAAGCACAGGTTAAAGAGATGCGTATTGTCTCCAGACAGGACAGCCAGTGAGATTCTGCAAGTCCAGGAGGCGAGCTGTGGGGGTTACTGATAGTGTGACATAAACCCAACATCCCAGTTTAGGCCGTCCTCATGTGTGCGGAACTTGGCTATCAGTTTCTGCTCAGTGACTCTGCGCTGTCGTGTGTCGTGAAGGCCACCTTGGAGAAGTGAAAATCTGCCCTGTTTGAGAGCAGATTTCCACTCCATCTGACGAAGGAGCAGCGCTCCGAAAGCTAATGGCATTTGCTACCAAATAAACCTGTTGGACTTTAACCTGGTGTTGTTAAAACTCTTACAGTATTTATCCCTCAGAGAGCAATGCAAAAAATGGATTATCTGGTCGGTGTCGCTAGTCTAAGTTTCAGACTCTCCTCCTCTTTGGGGTCTTGCTGTGTGAAAACTGGTTGCCCCATTTCATACAAGTGATTTCTCTTCATAAGATACTTTGTTGGTTGTAAGGAACTTGGGAACATTCTGAGGAGGTGCGTGTAAGATGTTCTAGAAATTTACTTTTCATATAAATAAAATAATCGCCTTTGCTGCCACCAGGACCGCTGCAGTTGCTGTGGTGTAGGTACATCCACCGTGCTGTTAGGGAGGGAGTTCCAGGATCGGGTCACTATCTGCGTGGAGTTTGCCCCTCCCCACTCCCCCCAATCTGTGTGGGTTTCCTCCCACAGTCCAAAGATGTGCGAGTTAGGTGAATTGGCCGTGCTAAATTGCCCCTTGTCAGGCGGACTAGCTAGGGTAAATGCATAGGGTTATGGGGATAGGGCCTGGGTGGGATTGTCGTCAGTGCAGACTCGATGGGCAGAATGGCCTCCTTCTGCTCCGTAGGGATTCTATGATTTGATAAAAATCTTGGGGAGGTGGTGACGTGGTGATAATGTCACTGAGCTAGCAATCCAGAGGCACAGGCTAATGCTCCTTGAAATCCCAACATGGCAAACTGGTTGAATTTAAACTCAGTAAATCTGGACTTGAAAGCTAGACTGTGAAACCATTGTCGATTTGTTGTAAAAACCCATCTGGGTCACTAATGTCCTTTTAGGGAAGGAAATCTACCATCCTTACCTGGTCTGGCCTACATGTGACTCCAGAGCCACAGCAATGTGGTTGACTCTTAACTATCCTCTGAAATGGCTCAATAAACCACTCAGTTCAAGGGAAATTAGGGATGGGCATAAAATGCTGACCTTGCCAGCGACATCCACATCCCCCGAAAGGATAAAATAAAAGGTTCTCCTCAGACGGTTAAGGGGAGATTTGCACGGGGGGTTTGAAATCTCAAACTGTCTTACTGGATTAATTAAGGGGTAAACTATCTCTAGTCA
This sequence comes from Mustelus asterias, assembly GCF_964213995.1. Classification (NCBI taxonomy): domain Eukaryota; kingdom Metazoa; phylum Chordata; class Chondrichthyes; order Carcharhiniformes; family Triakidae; genus Mustelus; species Mustelus asterias. The sequence continues at coordinate 12,043,170 of NC_135816.1, read as the reverse complement.
TAGACAGGTTGGTAACCAGAGGACACGGTTAAGGGAATTGGCAGAAAAAAGATGGGTGGGATTATGAGGAAATGTTTTATTTCAGTGAGTTGTAACAATGTGGAATACAGCGGCTGGAAGGGTGGTGCAAGGGTGATTCCATAATGACTTTCAAAAGGAAATTGGATCAGGACTAGGGAGAAATTAGCAGGACAATGGGAGGGAGCGGGGGGGTGTGGCAATAATTGTCTAATGATGGACTGAATGTCACCCTCCTGTACCTATGAGGTACAGAGCATGATGGGAGTTGAACTAAAATAGGAGGTATTAGAAAGGGCAGGATCAGGAGCATTTGGACCCAGTACTGTACCCCAGTGTTATACAGTGACAAACCCAACCCCACCAGTACTGTACCCCAGTGTTATACAGTGACAGTCCCGTCCCCACCAGTACTGTACCCCAGTGTTATACAGTGACAAACCCAACCCCACCAGTACTGTACCCCAGTGTTATACAGTGACAAACCCAACCCCACCAGTACTGTACCCCAGTGTTATACAGTGACAAACCCAACCCCACCAGTACTGTACCCCAGTGTTATACAGTGACAGACCCGTCCCCACCAGTACTGTACCCCAGTGTTATACAGTGACAAACCCAACCCCACCAGTACTGTACCCCAGTGTTATACACTGACAGACCCGTCCCCACCAGTACTGTACCCCAGTGTTATACAGTGACAAACCCAACCCCACCAGTACTGTACCCCAGTGTTATACAGTGACAGACCCGTCCCCACCAGTACTGTACCCCAGTGTTATACAGTGACAGACCCATAATGTGAGGAAAAGGTGCACACCCACTGCTGTTCTTGATGAGAATTAATACCTGTTATATTAAATAACACCTGTTAACCTGTTGTATTAAATAATATTGTTTATATGAAGCCAGTGTAAACCTGGAAGAGAATTGCGTCCCTTCCTTGCCTCCAAATCCTTCCATGTCCTTCACCCTCTACAGTTAATATCCTCCAGTCTGTCAGATCTCTCTGTGCCTCCAGTTCTAACTTCATGATTGTTCCATTGCTTCACCATTGGTTGCATCCAGCTGCCTGGTCCTGAAGTTCTGGAATTCCTCTCCATCTCTCCCCTCCTCTAAGACGCTCCTTAAAACCTACAACCTTGACTCACCCTCGCCTCTTTAAGGCTCGGTGTCATTTTTGTTAACTCGAATCACACTTTGTTTAATCTTCCAGTTCCAGATTATGTTGTGGGTGATGACGTCACACCGTTGGTTGCCGCTGGTTCCGATGTTGTCTTGGTACCTGAGGGGGTTGCGGCGAATGCTACCATTGCTCTAGTTGAGGTGCCTAATTCTGACCCAGAGGCTGGAATCCGGTTTGAGTGCAAGCTTGAGGGCGAGGGGCACTTTCAGCTTCGAAGAATCTACCAGAGAAGTTACTTAATTGTGACCAATGCCAGCCTTGATCGGGAGAAGAGGGCGGAGTACAGTCTAACGCTGGTAACCTTGGTCAAAGGGACTCCAGTCTTTAAGGGGAATGTCCAATTCGTGGTAAAGATCACCGATATAAATGATAACGCCCCAGTCTTCGGTAAAAGTGCCTACCGGGTGTCCATAGCGGAGAACGATCCTCCGAACACCACACTCCTGACGGTGACAGCCTCCGATAGTGATCTTGGTGCCAATGGCCACGTCACCTACTCTATTCTGGACATCCCAGTGGCGGGGACCCCTGTATCGTCGTTACTTGGCATCCATCCCAACTTGGGTATTATTTACACCCTGGTATCGTTTGATTATGAGCGACTGAGAACTGTGGACGTTGTGGTTGAGGCCAGAGATGGTGGCCATCCTTCAACCAGGACCACGGTGCCCGTGAGGCTGGATATTCGAGACATGAATGATAATCGCCCTGCCTTCGTGTCCCCGGCATCACCAAGAATCATTGTGTCCCTTGGCACAGAGTTGGCAGTTGCTGCTGGGGAATGTGCGCCCGGGAAGACTGGTTTACTTGTGCCTAGTGTGTCTCCATCACATCAACGTCAACGGATCTACGCGGTGACCACGGTGAAAGCGGAGGACGCTGATACCGGCGCAAATGGTGAGCTCCTCTACGAGCTCGTGGGCAGTAGCCAATGGGGGCTCTTCGACATCAACGGCAGCACCGGGGAGATCCAGGCCACGGTTTGCAACCTCAGTGAGCTGTTGGCGAAAGACTGGACCATCTCGGTGCGTGTGAGGGACCGCGGGAACCCACCCCTCTCCTCCATTGCCAACTTCACGCTGACCTTCCCCTCTGTCTCAGTGCCCACTCACGCAAGTGAGAGGCTGAGTGCCTCGGTTGTCACGGTGATCTCTTTGGGAGCGCTATTCCTCGCCCTGCTGCCCATCCTGATTGTACTCCGGCTCCGATGCAAAGCCGAGAAGCGGGATGCCCACGCGTACAACTGCCGCCAAGCGGAGACCACCTACCAGCTGCACCCAAAAAGGCCCCTGAAGCAGATCCAGAAAACCGACATCACCCTGCTCCACCCGGGGGGCCGCAGTAGGCAAGGGCCAAAGGCCGGAGAGTCCTCCATCCCTCCGCTCCACCCTGCCACTCCTGAGGGACCCCAGCATATTCAGGAGGAGTGCGCGGAAGTGGGGAAACCCTATCCCACTCTTCGAAGGGACCGAGACTCCCAACACCACCAGTTGCTGAGGGAGCTGGTTAGGTTGTCCATGGCTGGCTTCTCAGACTGCACCCTGGAGCTGACATCCGTCTCACCACATGTCCAGGTAAGAGGGGCTCCTCCCAAACCAAGCGGGGGAAGCTGCTGGCTGTGTGGGACCTGCAGATCTCTGGAGAAACATTGACTAGTAATCCAGAGGTCCAGGCTAATGCTCTGGGGACATGGGTTCAAATCCTGGTGGTACAATCTGGCCTATGACGCTAGTCCCTAATGGTGACCATAACAATCCTCATCAATTGTTGTAAAAACCCATCTGGTTCACTAATGTCCTTTAGGGAAGGAATTCTGCCATCCTTACCTGGTCTGGCCCACATGTGACTCCAGATCCACAGCAATGTGGTTCACTTAACTGCCCTCTGAAATGGCCCAGCGATTCACTGAATTCAGGGGAATTAGATAGCGAAGGGTAACAAAAGCTGGCCTTGCCACTGACACCCACATCTCATGAAAGAATAAAGAAAATGTTTTTTCAGCATTTGTGCAACTAATGAATCTGTACTCCTGATACTGTGCTTCTCACCATGGCAACAGGTTTTGAAATTTGAGAACAATGCCTCTCTTTCTGGCTGGGCGCATTGCAGGTTTCACCAAGGTATTGATGCTGTTTACTACTCTGTTGTTATGGTGGTGTAGTGGCATTGTCACTGGACTAGTAACCTCGAGACCCAGGGTAATGTTCCAAGGACCGCCACTTTGAATTTGAATCCCACCACTTTTGAATTTGAATTCAATAAAAATCTCAAATTAAAAGTCTGCTGATCACGAAACCATCGTCGATCGTCGGAAAAACCCATCTGGCTCACTAATGTCCTTTTTAGGGAATGGAATCTGACATCTTTACCTGGTCTGGCCTACATGTGACTCCAGAGCCACAGCAATATGGTTGACTCTTAAAACAAGACACTATTTAAGGGGCAATTAGGTTTGCGCAACAAATGCTGGTCTTGCCAGCAACACACATACGCAAGAATAAAGAAAAAACGAACGAGTCAACCAGATCTAACCTTCTGGAATGATGAGATTGCATGGTCTCTGTGTTGTAGTGTCTCTGGCTGCCATTATTGCCAGCGAGTTGTATGTTTTCAGTTCCTTCGTAAACAGTGGGCATCCTGGGATTGTGGAGGAGCAAAGGAATTTGCAGATCCGTGTAGACCGCTTGTCTTAAACTAGGTCCAAAGCAAATCACCCTGGGTGCAGGAAATCTGAAATGAAACAGAAAATGGTGAAAATATTCAGCAGGTCTGGCAGTATCTGTAGAGAGAGAGAAAGAGTTAACTTTTCAAATTGGCTGTTCTAATGAATGGTAATTGACCAAAAATGTTAACTTATTATTCTTTCATGGGATGTGGGCTGGCGAGGCCAACATTTATTGCCCTTGAAGGTGAACAAAGAACATTACAGCACAGGAACAGGCCCTTTGGCCCACCAAGCCTGTCCCAATCGCATTGTTCTATCTCGACCAACCTCCTGTATCCCTCTATACTCTGCCTGTTCATGTGTCTAACCAGGTAAGTCTTAAATGTCACTAACGTATCTGCCTCAACCCCCTCACTTGGCAGTGCATTCCAGACCCCCACCACCCTCTGTAAAAAGAAACTTCCCCCGCACATCTCCACTGAACCTTTTCCCCCCTTACCTTGAACTTGTGCCCCCTTGTAATTGTTATTTCTGCCCTTGGAAAAAGCTTCCAACTGCTCACCTTATCTAAGTGGTGGTGAACTATTTTCTAGAACCGCTGCAGTCCATGTGGTGTCGGTATACCCACAGTGCTAGTAGAGAGGGAATTCCAGGATTTTGACCCAGTGAATGAATGGTGTTATATATTTGTAAGTCAGGATGCCGAGTGGTTTGGAGGGGAACTTCTAGGTGATGGTGTTGCCGTGTGTTTGCTGCCTTTGTCCTTCTGGATGACAGCGGCCACGGGTTTGGAAGGAGTTGTCAAAGGAGCCTTGGGGAGTTCCTGCAGTGCATCTTGTAGATGGTACACACGACTGCCACTGTGCGTCGGTGGTGGAGGGAGTGAGCATTGAAGGTGGTGGGTAGGGTGCTGATCAAACAGACGGCTTTGTCCTAGATGGTGCCGAGCTTCTTGAGCGTTGCCGGAGCCGCATTCATCCAGGAAAGAGCTGGTGCCTTGTAGATGGTGGACAGGCTTTGAGGAGTCAGGAGGTGAGTTACTCACTCTGGGATTCCTAGCCTTCGACTGCTTTTCTAGCCACAGTATTTATATGGCTGGTCTAGTTCAGTTTCCGGTCAGTGATGTTGATAGTTGGGGATTCAGCGATGGGAATGCCATTGAATATCAAGGGGAGAGCATTTCTAGCTCCACAGATGCTGGGCTCATCATATTCCAGCATTTCCCTGTTTTACCAGAAGCTGACGCACCGATACAGAATGGAATACAAAGAGGAAGGAAATGATGCTTCACGTGTAGAGAGCCTTGGCACGACGCTAAAAATATGGAATCCTTCATGCATTTCTGTGTATCACACCTCAGGAAGCTATACTAACCTTGGAGTGCAGAAAGGATTAGGAGGGGAGGTTGGGGGGATGGGGGAAGACTTGCAGAATACTGAAATGCCTGGATAGCGTGGACGTGGGGAAGATGTTTCCATTAGTCCGAGCGACTAGGATCCGTGGGCACAGCCTCTCATAGTAATCATAGAAACCCTGCAGTACAGAAAGAGGCCATTCGGCCCATCGAGCCTGCACGATCACAATCCCACCCAGGCCCTACCCCCACATCCCTACATATTTACCCACGAATCCCTCTAACCTACGCATCTCAGGACACAAAGGGGCAATTTTAGCATGGCCAATCAACCTAACCTGCACATCTTTGGACTGTGGGAGGAAACCGGGGCACCCGGAGGAAACCCACACAGACACGAGGAGAATGTGCAAACTCCACACAGACATTGACCCAAGCCGGGAATTGAACCCACGTCCCTGGAGCTGTGAAGCAGCAGTGCTAACCACTGTGCTACCGTGCCGCCCTCTGAGTAAAGGGACGACCCATTAGAACTGAGATGAGGAGGAATTTCTTCAGCTAGAGGGTGGTGAATCTGTGGAATTCATTGCCACAGGAGGCTGTGGAGGCCAGGTCATTGAGTGTCTTTAAGGCAGAGATAGATTCTTGATTGGTAAGGGGATCAAAAATTACAGGGAAAAGGGGTTGAGAAACATATCAGCCATGATTGAATAGCGGAGCAGACTCAATGGGCCAAATGGCCTAATTCTGCTCCTATATCTTATGGTCTAAAGCATTCACCAGAATTATATGGGCTAAAAGGGTTAGATTATAGACCAGGTTATTCAGTAGACTAGGCCTGTATTCCATTGAGTACAGAAAATGAAGAGGTAATCTAATTGAAGTGCTTAATATTAAAGAGATTCAGTAAAGAGACATTATTTCCTTTGGGAGAGGCCAGAACAAGGGATGCAGATGGTAGTCTAAATCTGGAACTCTGAATTTGGGTTAATTTGGAGTTTTCAGGATTGAGATGGGTACATTTTTGTTGGTCAGGTGTCATGAGGGACATGGAACTAAGGTGAGTAAATTAGAGTTAAGGTAAAAAATCAATCCTGATCTAATTAATTTAGAGTCTAAAGAGCCTCCGGTTCCTATGTGGTAGTGTCACAGATCACTTGGAGTCGGGTTGCTGTGGCAACATGCATTATTTATATGCAAGTTGTAACCTAGACCTATGGAAGGTGATGGTAGAGGCTCCAATGTTATTCCTATTACATGGCTGACTAGGAGTTTCTCTCGCTCTTACCGTCTGTCATCGGTGTGCGTTGGCAGGATTGATAACCAAAGTTTTTGGCTGTGTTATGAGCATACCTTCCTTGGCTATCTTATCCGGGGGTGGGATTTCAACCCCAAGAACTCCCTGTTCCTGTGTGGTGGACGGAAGAACTACAATTGCTCTTTGACTGTTTGCGGCTGATGCCAAGATCAGGAAAATCCCAGCCTGTTAACTGCTATAGCTGTTCAGCTCAAAGTGAGAGTTATCAACTTGTTGCTGGCAAAAAGCTAACAATTGGTCCGGGATCCATCCCTACGTGAATACAAAGTGGGACAACACTCACTGCATTGTTCTTCCAGCTGTGCATGTCTACTCCAGATGTGTACAAGGTTCTGCCAAGGGTTATGGAGGCTAATTGAGCTTCCTGCAGCTCCTGGTTTGGATGTTTCCAGTGACAACGTCGCACCAACCCCCCCCTTGAGTATAGGTCGATGAAGATAAACTATTTCCTCTGGTGGAGGCAGTCCAGAGCAAGGGGTAGAACCAGACCGTTTACACAAAGGGTAATAGGGCTCTGGAACTCACTCCCTCCCTCCTAGTCTGGGAAACCTGGCCTATAATTTAATCCTTTTAGCCCTGGTTTCATTCTGATTTCCAAGGCCAGAATGTCCTTCCTGAGGTGCAGTGTCCAGAACTGAATGCACTATTCGAGATGGGGATGACCAGAGCACTCTACAATTTTAACACAACATCCACCCTTTGTATTCCAGCCCCCTTTGAGATAAAAGTCAATGTATCAATAGCACTTTTAATTATTTTTCCCCTTTGTCCACGAGTGTTTAATGCTCCTTACACATAGGGTCCCTGGATATAAAAATCACTATGATCTAATGGGTAGGTTTTAACACAAGTGAGTGATTCTGCTTAATGTAAAGGGGAGATCAGTGCCTTCATTGAAATGGCAAGTCAGCACATTAATGATTATCGGGTCAAGAGTGTTTCTGAACAGGGAAATCTCATCACACCCACCAGATAGAGACCTAAATAGACAGATCTCTTTCCTCCGCCCCACCTCCCAGCTCCAAACCCCCGGCCAGAGGAGGGAATCTCCCCAGGTGACCTCGTGCAGCGATAAGTGGGTCACAAAGGTTTTCTTGGGTTTTGATATTTCGAGTCAGAATAAGAGATTTTAAAAGAACTCCTGGGCATTGCCAACGGCTGTTTCTGGATCGATAGAGGGAGAGGGGTCAAGCCGTGCATTTTTGATCCGTGTTTTTCCTCATACAACACGTGATGTGATCTTCCACAATTCCTCTGCCGCCTACTTTCAGTAAGAAGTCTCGCAACACCAGATTAAAATCCAACAGGTTTATTTGGAATCACGAGCTTTTGGAGCACTGCTTCTTCCTCAGGTGAGCAGTGTTCCAAAAGCTTGAGATTCCAAATAAACCTGTTGGACTTTAACCTGGTGTTGTGAGACTTCTTCCTGTGCCCACCATACTACTTTCAATCCAAACCTGTGAAGGTGTTTAGAATAAATGTATTTGGTTGGGTTTTCTGCCAGTCGATGCACCCAAAGGTTGAGAGGGGAGGAGAGAAAGTTCGTGCACTTTAACTAATCTAAATTCAAACTTAAAAATGAAAATCCAGCCTGAGCGATCCAGTACTGAGGGAGTGCCGCACTGTCAGAGGGCCAGTACTGAGGGAGTGCCGCACTGTCAGAGGGCCAGTACTGAGGGAGTGCCGCACTGTCAGAGGGCCAGTACTGAGGGAGTGCCGCACTGTCTTTCAGTTCAGACATTGAATGGGGGCCCCAACAGACTCAAAACATGGGCTTGGATGATCCCACAACACTATTCAGAGAGCAGGGGTGTTAATTATTTAAATGGAGAGAGATAGCAGAACCCTGAGAATCCCTACAGTGCAGAAGAAGGCCATTTGGTCCATTAAGTCTGCACCAACTCTTTGACAGAGCAACCTTCCTCGGCCCTATCCCTGTAACCCCATGTATATACCCTGTTAAGCCCCCTAACCTACACATCTTGGGACGCTAAGGGGCAATTTAGAATGGCCAATCCACCTAACCTGCACATCTTTGGAGTATGGGAGGAAACCGGGGGGGGGGGGGGGGAACCCACACAGACACGGGGAGAACGTGCAGACTCCATACAGTCATCCAAGGCTGGAATTGAACCTGGGTCCCTGGCACTTTGAGACAGCAGTGCTAGCCACTGTGCCATCGTACAGAGGGATCTGGGTGTCCTGGTAGATGAATCAGGAAAGATTAGTTTTCAGGTATAGCAAGTGATCAGGAGTACAAATGGAATGTTCTCATTTATTGCAAGGGAAACTAAATATGAAAGTAGGGATGTTTACAGTTGAACAAGAGACCACATATAGAATACTGTGGACAGTTTTGGTTTCCTTATTTAAGGAAGGATATAAATGAGGTAGAGGCAGGGTCACTGTATATATTTTAGGCCGAGGTAAATAGATTCTTGACGAACAAGGGAATCAAAGGCTATCGGGAGTAGGGGGTTAAATGGAGTTGAAGCCAGAATCAGACCGAACATGATCTTACAAAGAAAAGTACAGCACAGGAACAGGCCTTTCGGCCCTCCAAGCTGATCATGATGCCCTAACTAAAAAAAAAACCAACCTTCTGCCCTTACTCGGTCCGTACCCCTCTATTTCCTCCTTATTCATGTACCCATCCAGATGTCTCTTAGACCATAAGACATAGGAGCAGAATTAGGCCACTCGGCCCTTCGAGTCTGCTCCGCCATTCAATCATGGTTGACATTTTTCTCATCCCCACTCTCCTGCCTTTTCCCCCATAATCCCTGATCCCCTTATTAATCAAGAACCCATCAATCTCTGTCTTAAAGACACTCGATGACCTGGCCTCCACAGCCTTCTGTGGCAAAGAGTTCCACAGATTCACCACTCTCCGGCTGAAGAAATTCCTCCTCATCTCTGTTTTAAAGGATCGTCCTTTTTGCCTGAGGTTGTGCCCTCTGGTTCTAATTTTTCCTACTCGTGGAAACATCCTCTCCACGTCCACTCTATCCAGGCGTCACAGTACTCTGTAAGTTTCAATAAGATCCTCCCTCTTAAATGCTGCTAATGTGCCTGCTTCCACCACCAACTCTGGCAGCAAGTTCCACCACTCTCTGCGTGAAAAACTTCCCCCGCACATCTCCCTTAAACTTTCCCCCTCTCACCTTGAACCTGTGCCCCCTTGTAATTGACACTTCCACCCTTGGAAAAAGCCTCTGACTATCCACCCTGTCTATGCCTTTCATAATTTTGTCGACCTCTATCAGGTCTCCCCTCAGTCTTTCCAGTGAAAACAATCCTAGTTTTTCCAACCTCTCCTCATAGCCAACACCCTCGAGACCCGGCAACATCCTGGTGAACCTTCTTTGCACTCTCTCCAAAGCTTCCACATCCTTCTGGTAGTGTGGTAACCAGAACTGCACGCAATATTCCAAATGCAGCCAAGGTTTTATATAGCTGCAACATGATTTCCCAATTCCTGTACTCAGTGCCCCGGCTGATGAAGGCAAGCAAGCCATATGCTGCCTTAATCACCTTGGCCACCTATGTCGCCACTTTTAGGGAATTGTGGACCTGCACGCCCAGATCCCTCTGTATGTTAATGTTCCTAAGGGTTCTGCCATTTACAGTTTTAAATTCATACCCAAGTTTGATCCTCCAAAATGCATCGCCTCGCATTTGTCCGGATTAAACTCCATCTGCCGTTTCCGTGGCCAAGGCTCCAGTCTATCTATATCCTGTTGTATCCTCTGACAATCCCGGTACTATCAGCAACTCCATCAATCTTCATGTCATCCGCAAACTTACTAATCAGACCACCCACATTTTCCTCCAGATTATTTATATATACTACAAACAACAGAGATCCCAGCGCTGACCCCTAAATGCTAAGCAAGCATTTATTGCCCAACCTTAATTGCCCTTGAGAAGGTAGTGGTGAGCTGTTGCCTTAAACCGTGACAGAATAAGGAAGCGAAGTGCCTTCATTGTGGGGATTTGTTTTTTGTGGGACATGGGTGTCGCTGGCTGGCCAGCATTTATTGCCCATCCCTAGTTGTCCTTGAGAAGGTGGTAGTGAGCTGCCTGATTGAATCGCTGCAGTCCCCGTGCTGTGGGTTGACCCACAATGCCGTAAGGGAGGGAATTCCAGGATTTTGACCCAGTGACTGCGAAGGAACGGTGATATATTTCCAAGTCAGGACGGTGAGTGGTTTGGAGGCGAACTTGCAGGTGGTGATGTTCCCGTGTATTTGCTGCTCTCGCCCTTGGAGATGGAAGTGGTCATGGTTTTGGGAGGTGCTGCCCAAGGATCTTTGGTGAATTGCTGCAGTGAGTCTTGTAGACAGTACCATAAAATAGCACCATGATGTGACATTTTGACCAGAATTAATCTGCAATTGTATCTTTAGTATTCACAATTTATACATCCCTTCCTGATCTCCTGGTTGCTTGATTTGATTTCCTATTTCTCCCCTCCACCTCACCTTTATCCGAGTGACTATTTTGTTCATATTGAAAGCCACTTTAACTGGCAGGAGGAGGTATCTTAGAGCTGAACCTGTTGTAGGCTACCCCACACGGATAAGACTAATTCAAACTCAAGCTGTGTACTTCTGTTTTAAAAAAAAACATTAATTCTCGCTGTCGTTGGTAAGGCCTGTATTTACTGCCTGTCTCTAGTTGCCCTGAGAAGGTGGTAGCGGTGGGCCACATTTTCCAGCCATAGAATCATACAGTGCAGAAGGGACCCTTCGGGCCATCGAGCCTGCACCGACACACGAGAAACGCCTTACCTCCCACCTAATTCCATTTACCAGCACTTGGCCCATAGCCCTGAATGTGATGACATGCAAATTGCTCATCCAGGTACTTTTTAAAGGATGTGAGGCAACCCGCCTCCACCACCCTCCCAGGCAGCGCATTCCAGACCCTCACCACCCTCTGGGTAAAAAGCTTTTCCTTACATTCCCCCCCCCATTGGCAGCAGGTTTGGTAAACACTTTCTTGCTGGGCCTCTTCAGAGATCAGTTAAGAGTCAACCGTGTTGGTGTGAAACTGGAGTCATGTGGGCTCAGACTGGGTAAGCGGCATTAGTGAACCAGTTGGGTTTTTTTTGCAACAATCCAGCGGATTCCTGATCACTTTCACTGAAGATGACCTTTTATTTTCCAAAATTTTAAGAATTCTAATCCTCAAACAGGATTTAAATTTACGTCCTTTTGTCCAGTAGTCACGGTGGCACAGTGGTTAGCACTGCTGCCTAACAGCACCAGGGACCCGGGTTCAATTCCCGACTTGGATCGTCTCTGTGTGTGCAGAGTCTGCACGTTCTCCCTGTGTCTGCGTGGGATTCCTCCGGGTGCTCCGGTTTCCTCCCACACACCAAGGTTAGGTTGATTGGCCATGCTAAATTGCCCCATTGTGTCAGGGGGATTAGTGGGGTAAATTAACCTTAGTCGGGGGATTAATAGGGTAAAAAAAATGGGTTCCAGGGATAGAGCTGGGGGGGGGGGGGGATTGTTATTGGTGCAGACTCGATGGGCTGAATGGCCTCCTCCTGCACTGTAGGGATGCCAGGAACACCGTACAGGGGTAGAATTCCTGCTCACTAAGCTCTAGTTTTGAGCATGCTCTTAAAAGGTAGAATCAGGGGAGCTATTCCCCCCCCCCCCCCCCCAAGAGTGAACGGGCCATGGTGGGAGAGAGAGAGAGATGGAATGACTACTAATGGGGAGTGTCCTTTCCTGTCTTACAGCAAATCTCCCAGCTGCTCTCCTTGCTGCATCAAGGACAATTCCAAGCCAAGCCAAATTTTCGAGGAAATAAATATTTAAGGACCTACAGGTACGTTCTCCTCGGAGCGGAGCAGGCCGAGAGGAGATTTGATGGAAGTGCTTCAAGGCTTTAGCTACAGTAAATAAAAACAAACCATTCCCCAATGCTTGAACAGTCGATAATTTAAAGTGATTGTCAAGAGTACCAGAGGTAACATTAACTCATCCCTTTTTAATGCAGCAAGCAGTTAGGATACGGAATGTGCTTCTTGACAAGTTGGTGGTTATTGATTCAGAAGTTGCCTTCACAGAGGAGCTGGAGAAAAAAGTTGAGGATCGAAAGGTTGCAAGGACCTGGTGAAAGAGTGGGAGTAACTGGATTGCTCTCTGAAAGAGCAGAATCCATAGAATCCCTACAGTGCAGAAGGAGGCCATTCGGCCCACCTTCGGGGCAATTTACCGTGGCCAATCCACCACATCTTTGGACTGTGGGAGGAAATCCAAACAGAGACGGGGAGAATGTGCAAACTCCACACAGTGATCCAAGCTGGGAATCGAGCCCGGGTACTTGGTGCTATGAGGCAGCATTGCTAACCACTGTGCCCGTGCAGCCCACTTGATGGACTGAATGGCCTCCATCCGTGCTGGTTCTATGAATGGCTGTTTGGAACTGGAAGCTTCCTTTACAGTCAGAATTAAAGGTACTTGCAAGCATTGGTTAGCGCTGCTGCCTCACAGCGCCAGGGATCCAGGTTTGATTCCCGGCTTGGGTCACTGTCTGTGTGGAGTCTGCATGTTCTCCCCGTGTCTGCGTGGCTTTCCTCCAGGTGCTCTGGTTTCCTCCCACAGTCCGAAAGACGTGTTGGTTAGGGTGCATTGGCCATGCTAAATTCTCCCTCAGTGTACCCGAACAGGTGCCGGAGTGTGGCCACTAGGGGATTTTCACAGTAACTTCATTGCAGTGTTAGTGTAAGCTGGCTTGTGACAATAATAGATAAACTTTAAATTTAAACATTGGTCAGTGTCAGGAGGATGTGCGTTCAGGTCCCACTCCGGATACTCGAGCCTATCATCCAGTCTCGTTCTCCGAGTGTAATGCTGAGGGAGTGCTGCTTTGCTTTCGGGTGAGACATTAGACTGAGGCACTACTTTCCCCCCTCGGAGAGGTTTGATCCCAAAGCCCATGCTTTGAATACGATTAGGGGAGAGTTCCTCCCTGTGTTCCGGTCCTATAATTATCCCCCAAACACATTCCGTCATTATCACCTTGGTGTTTGTGGGATCTTGCTGTGCACACATTGGCTGCTGTGTTTCCTATATTACAACAGTGACTGCACTCCAAGAAGTACATCATTGATTGTGGACCATTTTGAGATGTCCTGAAGTTGATTTTTAAAAATGGATTGACAGGCTATATTTAGGCCAATATTTATTACCCATCCCTAATTGCCCCTTGAGAAGGTGGTGGTGAGCTGCCTTCTTGAACCTTTGCAGTCCATTTGGTGTAGGTACACCCACAGTGCTGTTGAGGAGAGAGTTTCAGGATTTCCCTATTAAACTCTATGCCTTGGCTAATTTAAAAACAAGTTTACCATATGCCTTTTTAACCACTTTATCCACCTGTCCTGCTACCTTAAGGGACCTGTGTACCTGCACACCCAGGTCCCTCTGTTCCTCAGTGTTTCCCAGGGTCCTGCTGTTCATCATGTCCTTGTCTTGTTTGTCCTGTCCAAATGCATCACCTCACACTTATCCAGATTGAATTCCATTTGCCACTGATTAGCCCCTCTGACCAGCCCGTCTATATCCTGTAATCTAAGGCTGTCCTCACTATTTACCAGCCTACCAATTTTCATATTGTTTATTTTTTCCCCCGTTGTCACAGAGCTGCAATGCAGGAGAGTGACCGGACTAGTCTGAAGGACAGTGGGCAGGGAGAGAGTGAGGAGGGAGACAGTGACTGCGACACTGGCACAAACTCACCCATTGAGCAGCTGCTCGAAGAGGGACTGAGCGACTTGCTGTCCCGGGGTGGCTGGACGACACCAACAGGTGAGAGGAGTCTTTGCGTTTGCATGTCCTGTCTCTGACCGACTGTCCCTGCCATTGCGTCTGTCTGTCTCTCTCTCTCTGAGGGTGCATCTGTCTGTCTGTCTGTCTCTCTGTCTCTGTTGGTGTGTCTGTCTCTTCCCCCCCCCCCCCCTCTGTCGGTGTGTCTTTCTCCCCCCCTCTCTCTCTGTCTATCATGAGTAATGGTCTGGGATGTGGATGATAAAGTCAGGGATATTTGATTTGGCAAAACCGAGCAGAACAACAACAGTACTCTAGTCCAAGCTGAAAATGGGCTGATTCAGATAGTGAGTGAGCACAGCCTGACTGAGAGATTGGTCAGTTAGTTGTAGCTCTGAATGAGGGATAACCACAACATCAGTAAGGCCAGTGAACATGACAGCAAACACAGTCTCTGAAAAACAGTCCGATTCCCCTCTGACGTTCCATTAAACGTGTTTTGAGGTGTGTGTTGGCTGTTATTTTCTATTTCATTCCATTGGTTTTATTTTTAAGGTTTAGATTGAGTTTTTATTTTATATTCCAACAGTACAAACATTTTCAGGATCCTTTATTCTTGACCCACCAGCATTGTGAACAGCGCATTCGGATCCCTCGAGTGTGCACGTGCTGTTAGAATTTGATCAATTTTACCACCTTGTTGGAACTCGGGAAATGTCCTTCAGCATTCCTTGTTTTTTGTTACTTTGTGTTTGCTGATTCAATAGTTGGGAAACTAGGATCAGGAGACAAAGCCTAGAAATTGGAGCGAGACCTTTCGGAGTGAAACTAGGAAGGTTGGGTGGCACGATGGCACAGTGGTTAGCGCTGCTGCCTCACAGCGCCAGGGACCTGGGTTCGATTCCCGGCTTGGGTCACTGTCTGTGTGGAGTTTGCACGTTCTCCCTGTCTCTGTGGGTTTCCTCCGGGTGCTCCGGTTTCCTCCCACAGTCCAAAGATTGGCCATGCTAAATTGACCCTAGTGTTAGGGGATTAGCAGGGTAAATATGAGGGATTACGTGAATAGGGCCTGGGTAGGATTGTGGTCGCTGCAGACTCGATGGGCCAAATGGCCTCCTTCTCCACTGTAGGGATTCTATGATTGAGATTTTATGACACGGAATGTTAGTAAAAGTTTGGGACTCTTTTGACAAAGTCTATTGATAGTCAATCAAATTGTTAATTTTAATTCCGAGCTCAGTCACCTTTTGTTATCCAGTGGTGTTGAGGGATCTGGGTCAAAGGTGGGGATATGGAGTTAGGCCACAGGTAGCACAGTGGTTGGCGCTGCTGCCTCACAACACCAGGGACTCTGGTTCAATTCCCAGTTTGGGTCACAGTCTGTGTGGAGTTTGCACATTCTCCCTGTGTCTGCGTGGGTTTCCTCTGGATGCTCTGGTTTCCTCCCATAGTCCAAAGATGTGCGGGTTAGGTGGATTGGCCATGCTAAATTGCGCCTTAGTGTCAGAGGGACGAGCTAGGTAAAGTCATGGGGTTATGGGGATAGGGCCGGGGGTGGGATTGTGGTTGGTGCAGACTCGATGGGCCGAATGGCCTCCTTCTGCACTGTGGGGATTCTATGATCTATGATATATCTCACTAAGCAGTGATGGAACAGGTTCGAAGGGCTGAAGAGCCTCCTCTTGTTCCTGTGCAAAGAAGGGGGGCTCTTGCTGTCTCGAGTAATTAGTGAGCTGTGATGCAAATGGTACATTTGGATTTTAAATATCCCAAACATGCAAACCTCCAGTTCCTCCCTCCCACACGAGGCCATCTACCTTTTCTTAAAGTGGCTGCATCTTGTTGCAATCTCTCACTGCTACACTTTAATATCTAACACATTCTCCCTCCCTTCCATTCTGACAAAAGGGCTCGAAACATTGTCTGTCTGCCTCCTTACAGATGTTGCCAGGCTTGCTGAGTTTTAGAACATAGAACATAGAACATAACAGCGCAGAACAGGCCCTTCGGCCCACGATGTTGCACCGACCAGTTAAAAAAAAACTGTGACCCTCCAACCTAAACCAATTTCTTTTCGTCCATGAACCTATCTACGGATCTCTTAAACGCCCCCAAACTAGGCGCATTTACAACTGATGCTGGCAGGGCATTCCAATCCCTCACCACCCTCTGGGTAAAGAACCTACCCCTGACATCGGTTCTATAACTACCCCCCCTCAATTTAAAGCCATGCCCCCTCGTGCTGGATTTCTCCATCAGAGGAAAAAGGCTATCACTATCCACCCTATCTAAACCTCTAATCATCTTATATGTTTCAATAAGATCCCCTCTTAGCCGCCGCCTTTCCAGCGAAAACAATCCCAAATCCCTCAGCCTCTCCTCATAGGATCTCCCCTCCATACCAGGCAACATCCTGGTAAACCTCCTCTGCACCCTCTCCAAAGCCTCCACATCCTTCCTGTAATGTGGGGACCAGAACTGCACACAGTACTCCAAGTGCGGCCGCACCAGAGTTGTGTACAGTTGCAACATAACGCTACGACTCCTAAATTCAATCCCCCTACCAATAAACGCCAAGACACCATATGCCTTCTTAACAACCTTATCTACTTGATTCCCAACTTTCAGGGATCTATGCACACATACACCTAGATCCCTCTGCTCCTCCACACTATTCAAAGTCCTCCCGTTAGCCCTATACTCAACACATCTGTTATTCCTACCAAAGTGAATTACCTCACACTTCTCCGCATTAAACTCCATCCGCCACCTCTCGGCCCAACTTTGCAACCTGTCTAAGTCTTCCTGCAAACTACGACACCCTTCCTCACTGTCTACCACACCACCGACTTTGGTGTCATCAGCAAATTTGCTAATCCACCCAACTATACCCTCATCCAGATCATTAATAAATATTACAAACAGCAGTGGCCCCAAAACAGATCCCTGAGGTACACCACTTGTAACCGCACTCCATGATGAATATTTACTATCAACCACCACCCTCTGTTTCCTATCCGCTAGCCAATTCCTGATCCAATTTCCTAGATCACCCCCAATCCCATACATCTGCATTTTCTGCAGAAGCCTACCATGGTGAACCTTATCAAACGCCTTACTAAAATCCATATATACCACGTCCACTGCCTTGCCCCCATCCACCTCCTTGGTCACTTTCTCAAAAAACTCAATAAGGTTAGTAAGGCACGACCTACCTGCCACAAAACCATGCTGACTATCACCTATCAATTCATTACTCTCCAAATAACTATAAATCCTATCCCTTATAATTTTTTCCAACATCTTGCCGACAACAGAAGTGAGACTCACCGGTCTATAATTCCCGGGGAAGTCTCTGTTCCCCTTCTTAAACAATGGGACAACATTCGCTAACCTCCAATCTTCTGGTACTATACCAGAGGCCAACGACGACCTGAAGATCAGAGCCAGAGGCTCTGCAATCACTTCTCTTGCCTCCCAGAGAATCCTTGGATAAATCCCATCCGGACCAGGGGATTTATCTATTTTCAGACCCTCCAGAATATCCTGCACATCCTCCTTATCAACTGTAATACTGTCTATTCTACTCCCCTGCAACCCAGTGTCCTCCTCAGCTATATTCATGTCCCCTTGCGTGAACACTGAAGAGAAATATTGGTTCAATGCTTCACCAATCTCCTCCGGTTCCACACATAACTTCCCTCTGCCATCTATAACTGGCCCTAAACTTGCCCTAACCAACCTTCTGTTCTTGACATACCTATAGAACGCCTTAGGATTCTCTTTAACCCTATCCGCCAAAGTCTTCTCATGTCCCCTTTTAGCCCTTCTAAGCTCGCTCTTCAACTCCCTCTTAGCCAATCTAAAGCTTTCTAGTGCACTACCCGAGTGCTCACGTCTCATCCGAACATAAGCCTCCTTTTTCTTTTTAACCAACAAAGAAACTTTTTTGGTGCACCACGGTTCCCTAGCCCTACCAATTCCTCCTTGCCTGACAGGGACATACCTATCACAGACTCGCAGTAGCTGCTCCTTGAAAAAACTCCACATGTCGGACGTTCCCAGTCCCTGTAATCTCCTAGTCCAACCTATGTTTCCTAATTCTCTCCTAATAGCCTCATAATTACCCTTCCCCCAGCTAAAACCACTGGCCCGAGGTTCATGCCTATCCCTTTCCCAGCATCCTTTGTTTGTTTCCAATTTCAGCATCTGCAGTTTTTTGCTGATCTGAGTGTACACTTGCAATTATCTGATTAAAGACATCCCGAGTGTCCATTTGGCACAGGAAAGCCACCCACGCCACCAGGGGACTCTCTGGTTGTCATGAATGGACCTCCAGCTAATGTATGAAGCCGCCTTGAGTGGCGTCTAGAGATGGATGAGGGACCAGTCGGTCTCTGTTCTTGAAATCACGTTGCTTCGGGCGGGCAGATGTTAAGGTTTTCCCAAAGCAGTTGGGAGTCAGTTGAATTTTGATGACACTTTGACAGCTTTCATGGAGTAAGAGTTTTAACAAAACCAGGTTAAAGTCCAACAGGTTTATTTGGTAGCAAATGCTTTCATGGGAACAGGATGAGGCCATTCAGCTACTTGATACTGTTCCACCTTTCAATAAGACCGTGACTGATCTGTGTACTGATTCCATCCACCCTCCTTCGTTCTCTAATCTTTTGTCTGACAAACATCTATCAAACTCAGTTTTGAAATTTTCCATTGATTGTTGGCCTGAAGAGTTTTTTTTGGTGGAGCGAGTTACAGATTCCCTTTGGCGTGAGGGGAGTGCAATCTGGCATCACCCCTCAAGGGCCTGGCCCCCATTTTTAAAGTGTAGCCCCCCCCCCCTTTATTCTGGAATCTTCTCCCACAAGTGGAAAATTGTTTCTCTCTATGTACCAAATCAATTCCTCTCATCAGCTTAAACATCTGAATTAGATCAACCCTTCCTCATCTATACTCGAGGGAAGACCAGCCTAGTCGCTGCACAATGGTTAGGACTGCTGCCTCACAGCGCCAGGGACCTGGGTTCGATTCCCAACTTGGGTGACTGTGTGGAGTTTGCACGTTCCCCCTGTGTCTGCATGGGTTTCCTCTGGTTACTCCGGTTTTTCCCCTAAGTCCAAAGATGTGCGGGTCAGGTGTTCTGGCCATGCTATATTGCCCCTTAATGATCCGGGATGCAAAGGTTAGAGGGATTAGTGATGAGGCCTAGGTGGGATTATTGTCGGTGCAGGCCCGATGGGCCAAATGGCCTCCTCTTGCATTGTAGGGTTTTTATGATCAATGCAGGAGAGATGGTGGCATAATGGTAATGTCACTTGACTGGTAATCCAGAGATACAGGTAAATAGTCCAGACACGCGAGTTCAAATCCCACCACTGCAGCTGAAATGAACTCAGTTAATAAAAATCTGGAATTTAAAACTCTAGTCTGCATAAATGTGACTGTTATCTATCATTGTCAAAGAACAAAGAAAATTACAGCACAGGAACAGGCCCTTCGGCCCTCCAAGCCTGCACCGACCATGCTGCCTGACTTAACAAAAACTCCCTACCCTTCCGGGGACCATATCCCTCTATTCCCATCCTATTCATGTATTTGTCAAGACGTCCCTTAAAAGTCACTACCGTATCCGCTTCCACTACCTCCCCCGGCAACGAGTTCCAGGCACCCACTACTCTCTGTGTAAAAAAATCTGCCTCGTATATCTCCTTTAAACCTTGCCCCTCGCACCTTAAACCTATGCCCCTTAGTAATTGACTCTTCCACCCTGGGAAAAAGCTTCTGACTATCCACTCTGTCCATGCCTCTCATAAGCTTGTAGACTTCTATCAGATCTCCCCTCAACCTCCGTCGCTCCAGTGAGAACAAACCAAGTTTCTCCAACCTCTCCTCATAGCTAATGCCCTCCATACCAGGCAACATCCTGGTAAATCTTTTCTGTACCCTCTCCAAAGCCTCCGTAGTGTGGTGACCAGAATTGAACACTATATTCCAAGTGCGGCCTAACTGAGGTTCTATAAAGCTGCAACATGACTTGCCAATTTTTAAACTCAATGCCCTGGCCGATGAAGGCAAGCATGCCGTATGCCTTCTTGACTACCTTCTCCACCTGCATTGCCACTTTCAGTGACCTGTGTGCCTGTACACCCAGATCCCTTTGCCTATCAATACTCTGAAGGGTGCTGCCATTTACTGTATGTTTCCTATCTGTATTAGACCTTCCAAAATGCATTACCTCACAATTGCCCAGATTAAACTTCATCTGCCATCTCTCCGCCCAAGTCTCCAACTGATCTATATCCTGCTGTATCCTCTGATGGTCCTCATCGCTATCCGCAAATCCACCAACCTTTGTGTTGTCCGCAAACTTACTAATCAATCCGGTATATATAAATTACAAACAGCAAAGGTCCCAGCACTGATCCCTGAGGAACACCACTTGTCACAGCCCTCCATTCAGAAACACACCCTTCCACTGCTACCCTCTGTCTTCTTTGACCGAGCCAGTTTGTATCCACCTTGCTAGCTCACCTCTGATCCCGTGTGAATTCACTTTCTGCACCAGTCTGCCATGAGGGACCTTGTCAAAGGCCTTACTGAAGTCCATGTAGACAACATCCACTGCCCTACCCTCATCAATCATCTTTGTCACTTCCTCGAAAAACTCGATCAAGTTCGTGAGACACGACCTCCCCTTCACAAAACCATGTTGCCTCTCTCTAATACGTCCACTTATTTCCAAGTGGGAATAAATCCTGTCTCGAAGAATCCTTTCCAATAATTTCCCTACCACTGATGTAAGGCTCACCGACCTGTAATTACCTGGATTATTCTTGCTACCCTTCTTAAACAAAGGAACAACATTGGCTATTCTCCAATCCTCTGGGACCTCCCCTGTAGCCAGTGAGGATACAAAGATTTCTCTCAAGGCCCCAGTAATTTCCTCCCTGGCCTCTCTCAGTATTCTGGGGTATATCCCATCAGGCCCTGGGGACTTGTCTACCTTAATGTTTCTCAAGAACCCCAATACCACTTCCTTTTTGATCTTAACATGACTCAAACTATCTCCACATCCTTTCCCAGGCTCATCATCCACCAAGTCCTTCACTTTGGTGAATACTGACGCAAAATACTCATTTAATACCTCGCCCATTTCCTCATAACAACTCATTTGGTCCCCTAATGTCCTTTAGAGAAGGGAATCTTACCTGGTCTGGCCTGTGAGTGACTGCAACCACTGCAATGTGGTTGACTCTTAGCTGCCCTCTGAAATGACTGAATAAGTCTCAACAGCTCAAGGACAGTTAGGGATGGGTTACAAATGCTGGCCTTGCCAGTGGCGCCCACACCCTGTGAAAGAATGATGGGGAAATAAAGCCTGAATGTGTAAATTTAGTCTCCAAAGCTTCACTGAATTTAGTTGCATACATCACAGGGCAGGATTTGAACTCAGTACCTCATAACTGATGATTCAAAGCCAGAGCGGCAAGCTCATTGTAAACAATCAGATAAAAGCAAAACACTGTGGATGCTGAAATCTGAAACAAAAACAGAAAATGCTGGAAAATCTCAGCAGGTCTGACAGCATCTGTGAAGAGAGAAATAGAGCCAACGTTTCGAGTCTGGATGATCCTTGACCGTTTGCCAGAGCTCAATTAGCCCCGACTGTCACAAAATAATCAATATCTCCCAGATGGGAAACTGGACACAAAATGTGTAGAAAATAGGGGAAAATATCAGTGATGTAGCAGCAGTTGTTTCTCTAAGGGACATCGTTTCAGACTCTGTAGAGGAAGCTTTAACTCTGTATCTAACCCGGTGCTGTATCTGCCCTGGGAGTGTTTGATGGGGACAGTGTTGAGGGAGCTTTACTCTGTATCTCACCCCGTCCTGGGAGTGTTTGATGGGGACAGTATAGAGGGAGCTTTACTCTGTATCTAACCCTGTGCTGTACCTGCCCTGGGAGTGTTTGATGGGCACAGTGTAGAGGGAACTTTACTCTGTATCTAACCCCGTGCTGTACCTGTCCTGGGAGTGTTTGATGGGGACAGTGTAGAGGGAGCTTTACTCTGTATCTAACCCTGTGCTGTACCTGTCCTGCGAGTGTTTGATGGGGGCAGTGTAGAGGGAGGTTTGCTCTGTATCTAACCCTCTGGAGTTAGTTACCCAGTGTGCAGCATTCCATTTCATCTTAATGAGTATATTTAGATGTCTATCATGTAGTTGGAACAGGATTGTTTCTGACTGTTCTGTTTTCTGTTGCTTGTTTCAATGCTAGGATTGAGAGCCAGTACAGGTGAGGAGCTGAGCCTAGAGGAACTCTGTTGGATGCTGCCATCACCATTACCGTCTGATTATAAGGAGAATGTCTTCAAGCCCGAGGTGGTTGAAAATTCTCCACCCAGCTGCGACGATGAGAAGAACACCTTCTCAACTTTTGGCAAGGATTCGCTGGAGTTTTATCCCAGGACAGAGGAGCCGGCTGTCAACGGGTCCCTTCTGACGGAGATGAGTGCCCTTTTCCAGCTCCTGCTGTCACAGAAAGCCGAGGCCTATGCAGAGTCGAGCCCTGAGCTGCTTTTAAAGCTCTCGGGCCGGAGGAGCATCTCCAGTGACGGGGAAGGGGACGCGAGCGGCACATCGAGCGGGGGCAGGTTTCCTGGGTGCAGTGGTCCCAGCAATAGAGCCAGACATCTCCCTGTGGTGCAGGAGACCACAGAACAGCGAGAGGAGACAGAGCTGGACTTCCATCGACTGGTTTAACAGTGAGTGAGTGATTGTTAAGTATTCAAAATCGCTGGCGATGCAGTTATTCCCCCCTCCCCCTCCATTAACCGATCGATACCTTAAACTAAAAAGCAGTTCTTGGTATGTGGGTGCCACGTGCAAGGCTAACATTTATTGGCCATCCCTTGTTGCCCGTTAACTAGATTCTGATCACCTTTGAACAGCTGGTCATAATTCTTTATTCTAGAGGGTGCTTGAAGGAGAACATCCCTCTGTCTACATCAATAGGGACGAAGTAGAAAGGGTCGAGAGCTTCAGGTTTTTAGGTGTCCAGATCACCAACAACCTCTCCTGGTCCCCCCATGCTGACACCATAGTTAAGAAAGCCCACCAACACCTCTGCTTTCTCAGAAGACCAAGGAAATTTGGCATGTCAGCTACGACTCATCAACTTTTACAGATGCACCAAAACATTCTTTCTGGTTGTATCACAGCTTGGTATGGCTCCTGCTCTGCCCAAGATCGCAAGGAACTACAAAAGGTCGTGAATGTAGCCCAATCCATCGCGCAAACCAGCCTCCCATCCATTGACTCTGTCTACATTTCCCGCTGCCTCGGCAAAGCAGCCAGCATAATTAAGGACCCCACGCATCCCAGACATTCTCTCTCCCACCTTCTTCCGTCAGGGAAAAAGATACAGAAGTCTGAGGTCACGTACCAATCGACTCAAGAACAGTTTTTTCCCTGCTGCTATCAGACTTTTGAATGGACTTACCTTGCATTATGTTGATCTTTCTCTACACCCTAGCTATGACTGTAACACCACATTCTGCACTGTCTCCTTTCCTTCTCTATGAACGGTATGCTTTGTATAGCATGCAAGAACCAACTTTTCACTATGTTAATACATGTAACAACAACAAATCTAATCAAGTCCAGGGGCACCCATGGGTTGGTGTAGGATGAGGGTCACAGATAGGTCCAGACTAGATCTCCTTCCCTGAAGGAACATGAGTCAACCAGTTGGGTTTCTGATCGTCTGGCGTCTTCTCACGGTCGCTTTTACTGAGAAACTCTGATTTCCAGATTTTCTTTGAACAGCCAGAGTGAGATTTGAACTCTGTTCTCTTTTGTTCAGTCACGTGACTATGACAGCCTCATGGGCTCTGTTGGACACTCCAATTTTTGAGCAAGTTCTGGCAGATTTGGTTGCAGGGGAACAGACGAGAGGTTGGGACTGTCGGGGAGAGCAAGAAGAAGGTGTAAAATATAGAGAAAAGTTCACTTGAGGTTTCAGGGACCACGTTGAGGTGAGGAGAAATTCCTTCACCCAGAGGGTGGTGGAATTCACTGCCACAGAAAGT
The DNA here is from genome assembly GCF_964213995.1 of Mustelus asterias. Lineage (NCBI taxonomy): Eukaryota > Metazoa > Chordata > Chondrichthyes > Carcharhiniformes > Triakidae > Mustelus > Mustelus asterias. The sequence goes on along the minus strand of NC_135816.1, from coordinate 12,018,754 downwards.
AGTTGAGGCCAAAACATTGTGTGATTTCAAGAAGAAATTAGATAGAGCTCTTGGGGCTAAAGGGATATGGGAGGAAGGGGGGGGGGGGGGGGATCAGGATATTGAATTCGATGACCAAAATGAATGGTGGAGCAGGCTTGAAGGGCCGAATGGCCTACTCCTGCTTCTAGTTTCTATGTTCCAAATTCCCTTACCCACTGATAGGAAGATGGCATGTGATCTGTCCCATTACAATGGGTAATAGAATTCCCCCTCTATGTACAATGGATAGAATATAACTCTTCAAATCGTAGGTACAGTACAGACTGAGGCTGTTTGGCCCATCTTACTGCCCCAGCTTTTCACTGGAGCTATCTAATTAGACCCACTACCTCTCTTCTTCCCCCCCCCCCCACCTTTGTTCTTTCCATAGCCTTTTCCTTTCAATAAATGATTACTGGGTCGGTTTGTTTGCGCCGATGTTATTGGCATCCATGCCAGGTGTTTCCTCTGGTTCATTCAGGGTGTGGCTCTGTTAGTGCCGTTCTCATGGACAAACTGAGTGACACACACACAGCCACCCGGGAGTTTCCAAAGTGATTCTTTTCCACATAAATGATCCGATTTACCTTCAGGCTTGTTGAAAACATTTTCAAACGGGGCGCGTTGCCAGAGACTGTCGTGTCAACTCTCGGTTTGCTTTGTAATTTCTCCCATCTTGTCCAATGGCATACAGCATTTATGCTCTCACTCCACGATCTCGGCCCACATTCCCGGCACAGTGTGAGTGCTGCACTGTTGGAAGTGCCATAACTCCCAGGAGTTCAATCAGGTCTGTCCTCTCCCCTGTGAGCTATGAGGAGAGGTTGGAGAAACTTGGTTTGTTCTCACTGGAACGACGGAGGTTGAGGGGCGACCTGATAGAAGTCTGCAAGATTATGAGAGGCATGGACAGAGTGGAAAGTCGGAAGCTTTTTCCCAGAGTGGAAGAGTCAATTATTGGGGGCACAGGTTTAAGGTGCGAAGGGCAAGGTTTAAAAGAGATGTACGAGGCAGATTTTTTACAGAGTAGTGGGTGCCTGGAACACGTTGCCGGGGGAGGTAGTGGAAGCGGATACGGTAGTGACTTTTAACAGGCATCTTGACAAATACATGAATAGGATGGGAATAGAGGGATATGGTCCCTGGAAGGGTATGGGGTTTTAGTTAAGTCGGGCAGCATGGTCGGTGCAGGCTTGGAGGGCTGAAGGGCCTAATCCTATGCTGTAATTTTCTTTGTTCTTTGTGTGTAAAGGGGAAACTGGGCAACTACGCGGGGAAGAAAAGATGGATATGTTGATGAGAATGATATAAAGAGGGGTGGGAGGCTCGCTGGTGGAGGGGTGTGTGTATTTGAGGAGGGGGGGTGGGCATGCGTGTCAGGAAGGGTGTGTGTGTGTTGGAAGGTGTCTGCACTGAAAATCCCAAGTACTGCTTTCTCTCACAATCCCTACAATGCAGAAGGTGGCCATTCAGCCCATTGAGTTTGCACTGACCACAATCCCTCCCAGAGCCCCACGTATTTACCCTGCTAGTCCCCCTGACACTAAGGGACAATTTAGCATGGCCAATGCACCTAACCAGCACATCTTTGGACTGTGGGAGGAAACTGGAGCACCCGGAGGAAACCCTCGCAGACACAGAGAATGTCTGTCTGTGTGGAGTTTGCACAGCGACCCAAGCTGGGAATTGAACCCGGGTCCCTGGCGCTGTGAGGCAGCAGTGCTAACCACTGTGCCGCCCCTTGTTTAGCGTTAGCCTTACTATTGGAGTTCCAGTTGTGCATTAAATATGGGGAAGAGTTCATGAGCCTAGCCCCTCGGTCTGTATATTATTGACACATTTACTTTCTGTTGTAGATCTCATGCGCCGATCATCGCGAAGAGTTGGATGAATCTGGAGGAGGCTGGTCGTTCATCAAAAGTCACGTCTGTTCCCAATTGGTTCCTGAGGGAAGTTGGGTGCAAAGTTGAAGAAACCAATGGATCTGGGAGTTCAGAATTCTGCTGCATGGAGTACCTGGCCTGGATTGACACTGATTTACCACTGGGCCCCCGACACCCTCCCTCCGGGGGGGGCACTGAATGGGTGTTGAAGCGATGGGTCAGAACAGCAGAAACTTCCAGCATAGTCACTGAGCTAAGTGCCTCCCGTCCCAGGACTGGACCCTGTGGGAGTGTTGATATTTTTATGTGAATTCATCAAAAGGATTTTGTAAATATTTCTCCATGTTTTACAGGTATCTTACTGAAAAGATGTTTTTGATGAATGTTTTGACCTTGTCCTGTATCTATCGCAGTTAAATACGACAAAATATTTTTCTATTCTATTTAATGATTTATTCCCGACTCCATGCCTAGGATTTATATATTTGTATATTTTTCTGTCACCTTCCTTTGTTACTCAAACTGCCAATGTATATTTTGCTTTTTACAATAAAAGTTGTGGAAACTTGGAGGAATTTAAATGTGACGTGGGCTTTACAGCAAGAACTTCAGTGAAAGGTTCAAAGCTCATCTGCCACCAGCACCTTTGTCCAAATGACCAGTGTCAGTGTTGGCAGACGTCTCCACTCTGGGGGCCGGAAGGGCAGCACGGTGGCACAATGGTCAGCACTGCTGCCTCACAGCACTAGGGACCCAGGTTCGATTCCCAGCTTGGGTCACTGTCTGTGTGGAGTCTGCATGTCCTCCCCGTGTCTGCATGGGTTTCCTCCGGGTGCTCTGGTTTCCTCCCACAGTCTGGAAGATGTGCTGGTTAGGTGCATTGACCCAAACAGGTGCCGAAGTGTGGCAACTTGGGGAATTACACAGTAATTTCATTGCAGTGTTAATGTAAGCCTTACTTGTGACTAATAAATGAATGAACTAAAAGGTCCAGGGAGATATTGCCCAGTTAGCTGAATATTGCTGGTTGGAAATGTCATGGCATCCAATAGAAACAGGCTCAGGATGGAAACTATAATGGTCAGCACTGATTTCATAAGGGATGCATCTGCTCTGGTTCAAAGATGTTCAGGTTAGGTAATTCGCCAGACTAAATTGCTCCTTAGTGTCCAAGATATGTAAGTTAGATGAATTAGCCATTGTAAATGTTACAGGATAGGCTAAGAAGTCTCAACACCAAGTTAAAGTCCAACAGGTTTATTTGGAATCACGAGCTTTTGGAGCGCAACTCCTTCATCACCTGTGCCCACCCCAGTCCAACGCCAGCATCTCCACATCATGGTTTCAGGATAGGAGGGGAGGGCTTGGGCAAGATGCTCTTTCGGAGAGTCAGTGCAGACTCAATGGGCCGAATGGTTTAATTCTGCACTGTAGTGATTCTATGATTCTGTTGAGCTCTTCGAAGTAACATCAGAAAGGTAGATAGGGTAATGTTGTGGATGTAATAGACAAGAACCTTGGTCTTTGAGCTAAGGCGTTGAGTAAAGTCAGTGCAGGTGGGATCAGGACAGAAAAGTGGCGACAAAATTGAAAATGGAACGGGGATTGAGTTGCTGCTCAAACTAGCAGAAGGTCGAAATGTGTGTCCCACTGGAATCGGTGCTGGGACCACTACAGTTGGTCAACTTGGGCCAGAGAATTAAGTGTACGATAAATTTGTAGATTATAGAATCAACAGTGTAGAAGGAGGCCATTCGGTCCATTGAGCCTGCACCGACAATAATCCCACCAGGTACTGTCCTATCCCCATAACCCCACATGATCCCTTCGTGTCAGAGGAGCAATTTAGCATAGCCAATTAACCTAACCCGCACATCTTTGGACTGTGGGAGGGAACTGGAGCACCCGGAGGAAACCCACACAGACACGGGGAGAACATGCAGACTCCACACAGACAGTGACCCAAGGCTGGAATTGAACCTGGGTCCCTGGCACTGTGAGGCAGCAGTGCTAATCACTGTGCTGCCCCCAATGATAAATCAAATTGAGATAGAAGAGGGCAGTGACAAAGTACAAGACATTAGTAAGTCTTCAGAATGACTGTAATTAGTGCAATAAATGTGTGTTAGTACATTCTGGTAGGATGAATAAGGTGAAATAGTCACTGGGAAACAAGGATCGAAATGGGGCGAAGGAGCAAAGTGATCCATAGTTACAGATGCATCATTAACACTCGCAATGCAGAGGGCCAAATTAAATGCAAATGAAACACTGATTTAATTTATTGTCATATGTATTGGTATACAGTGAAAAGTATTGTTTCTTGCGCACTATACAGACAGAACATACCGTTCATAGAGAAGGAGAGTGCGCAGAATGTGTTAGTCATAGCTAGGATGTAGAGACAGATCAACTTAATACAAGGTAGGTCCATTCAAAAGTCTGACAGCAGCAGGGAAGAAGCTGTTCTTCAGTCGGTTGGTACGTGACCTCAGACTTTTGCATCTTTTTCCCGAAGGAAGAAGGTGGAAGAGAGAATGTCCAGGGTGTGTGGGGTCCTTAATTATGCTGGCTGCTTTGCAGAGGCAGCAGGAAGTGTAGACAGAGTCAATGGATGGGAGGCTGGTTTGTGTGATGGATTGGGCTACATTCACGACTTTTGTAGTTCCTTGCGGTCTTGGGCAAAGCTGGAGCCATACCAAGCTGTGATGCAACCAGAAAGAATACTGGGAGGGGTAACATTGAAAAGCAGAGAAGCTATTTGACGTTTACATAGAACCTTGCGTAGACTACATTTGGTTTACGATGCACAATTCTGATTTCCATATAATGAGGATAGAGTGTGACTGGAGAAGTAATAACAGAGGAGATGGAGATTCGAGAAATGACTCAAAGATTCATGAGGAGGATTGAGAGGCGGCACGGTGGTTAGCACTGCTGCCTCACGGTGCCAGGAACCCAGGTTAGATTCCAGCCTTGGGTGCCTGTCTGTATGGAGTTTGCACATTCTCCCCATGTCTGTGTGGGTTTCCTCCAGGTGCTCCAGTTTCCTCCCACACTTCGAAGGTGTGCAGGTTAGGTGGATTGGCCGTGCTAAATTGACCCTTCGTGTCCTGAGATGTGTAGGTTAGGGGGATTAGCGCGGTAAATATTTGGTTATGGGGAACAGGTCTGGGTGGGATTGCCCCTTAGTGTTGGGGGATTATGTGGGGTTACAGGTAGAGGGCTTGGGTGGGATTGTTAGTGCAGTCTCAATGGCCTGAATGGCTTTCTGTGCTGTAGGGATTCTATACCATCAGGAAACATGGAAGGGCAGGAAAGTGTGATGCATCCCCATTTAAACAGTTACAACACAAGAATTTAAACTGACTAATATGGAGCAAAGTACTTGTGAGAATGCCAAAGGTTATTTTATTTAGTGATTTAGGAGACTGGCTAATTTTAGCTGGCGCTGTGGACCAAACTGATGAGTACAAAATTCGTCTTGTTGAAGAGAAACCGCAGTCTTGTTCATGGCTGTTAGAGAATTTCAAACAATATCTAAATGATCACTCCCAGCAATGTGTCTATATTGGCAATGCTCCCCCTCCCCACACATGATGATGGGACACAGGTCGTGTGATTTTCCCCATCGGGTGACAGTTATGGAGGGTCTCTGCGATTTCTACATCACCGACGATGGCCGCTCCTGGGAATGAGAAACTACTAAATAAAAACACGCCGACACCAGAAAGAGATGTGAGGTATTGCCTACTCTGATCCTCCACCTTTCCTTAGGAACACCAACTCTTCCATTCCATCCGGGATGTCCTTTTCGTAAGGTGCTGAGCAGGGGTGGAATGTGGAGAGATAGCGAGGGTTACGACGGACTGAGCTCAGGAATGCAGTCGCTGCTGGGTCAGTTACACCATTGGCCAGGATCACTGAGCCTTCGGACAGTAGTCCTTCCTTCTCCAGCAGGCCGATGTCCCTCAGATAGTCCGCACTCTGCCCCTGGCTCAGGAACACAAAGTCAAACTTCTCCACCCCGAGCAAAGACTTGAATCGAGGAATGGCCTCAGTCGAAGGGCCAGTGATCACCTGGAACTGGAGCCACAAGAGAAGTGTCAGAACTGAATGCTCGGTTTGTTTCGGATGCGGGGGCTTCATCAGAGGGGACAGAAGATGCTCTCAGTGGATGGATAGTAAGAGAAACACGTACACTCGAATCAGTGGGTTTCTGGGGCTCAGGGAAGCACTCGCCTCTCTGTCAAAAGATCGTGAGTTCAAACCCCACTCCACTGACCAGCACAAAATCCAGTCTGACGTTCCAATACAGCGCAGAGAGTGCTGCACTGTCAGGGATACCATCTTTCAATGACAAGTTCAAACAAGATCCTTCATGTAATGAGAAAAAGTGGCTGAAAGGCCTCCCCTGTTCCATTGTGACAGTATCAAAGGGCTGAATGGCCTCTGTCTGTTCCTGTGTAGCAGTATTGAGGGGCTGAATGGTCCTCTCCTCTTCCTGCGTAAATATCAAGGGGCTGAATGGCCTCTGGCTGTTCCTAAGCAACAATATCGAGGGGCTGACTGACCTCCTACTGTTCCTGTGTAACAGTATTGAGAAGCTGAATGGCCTCCTCATATTACTGTGTAACAGTATGGAGGGGCTGATTGGCCTCCTCCTGTGAGGTTCCTCTTCATAACTAATGGTATGGGTCAGGGGTCTGTGTCTGTCCCCCCCCGCAAACACAGCGAAGGAGCGAAGTCACCGTGACTACCCTGGTTACCTGTGTGTGTTTCAGTCCAGCCACCAGTATCATTTCCTCAGCAACCTCGGCAGTTTTGGGATCTTGCTCCAAGGTGTACAGCTGAGCTCCGGGGGAGAGGAGCCGAGCGATGCGAATTGCTGAATAACCACAACCTGTTCCCAGCTCCAGAACGCTGACCGGGACAATACGCCGCACCGTCGCATCGAGGATCTGACCTGGGAGACACCCACAGTTACACACAACACTCCGCGATGGATTTTACAGAATCTTACAGGCCAGAACGAGGCCATTCAGCCCATCATGTCTGTGCTGGCATTGTGAAAAACGTTACTCAATTAAACCCACTATTTTTCAGCGAGTGGCACTTTCTTTCACCTCTGATTCAGAAGGTTGTGGATTCAAGGCCCACTCCAGAGAATTGAGAACAAAATCTAGGCTGACACTGAGTGCAGTCCTACGGGAGTGCTGCACTGTCAGTGGGTCAGTACTGAGGGAGTGCTGCACTGTCAGAGGGTCAGTACTGAGGGAGTGCTGCACTGTCAGAGGGTCAGTACTGAGGGAGTGCTGCACTGTCAGAGGGTCAGTGCTGAGGGAGTGCTGCACTGTCAGAGGGTCAGTACTGAGGGAGTGCTGCACTGTCAGAGGGTCAGTGCTGAGGGAGTGCTGCACTGTCAGAGGGTCAGTACTGAGGGAATGCTGCACTGTCAGAGGGTCAGTACTGAGGGAGTGCCGCACTGTCAGAGGGTCAGTGCTGAGGGAGCGCCGCACTGTCAGAGGGTCAGTACTGAGGGAGTGCTGCACTGTCAGAGGGTCAGTACTGAGGGAGTGCCGCACTGTCAGAGGGTCAGTACTGAGGGAGTGCTGCACTGTCAGAGGGTCGGTGCTGAGGGAGTGCCGCACTGTCAGAGGGTCAGTACTGAGGGAATGCTGCACCGTCAGAGAGGGGCAGTGGAATTAGTTTGGGATTAATACAGGGCCACGGGGGAAGGGGGGGGCGGGGGAGCAGTGCAGTGGAATTGGTTTGAGGATTGATACTGGCCTATGGGGATAGAGCTCGACAGTAGGATTTGTTTGGGATTGATACAGGACTATGGAGAGAGAGCGGGGCAGTGGGATTAGATTGGGATCGATACAACGATATGGAGCAATGGGGTTTATTTTGGGATTGATCTGGGTAAGAGCTCACACAGACATGATGGACTGAACATGTCTGAGCTTGAAGCTAGCTGAAAGGGTTTGGAGTTATAATCTCTCTGCCCAGATAGTGTGGAGGTTCCGCTTACCTTTCTCAGGGCCAGTGCTGGTCACACACACGTATCTGCGGCACCACTTGTCCAAGGTGCTCAGCACACTCTCAGGCTTCCCATGTGTCGAGTGCATCAGAACATAACGGAACACCCGTTCTTCCCGGGAAATTCCGGTCAGGCGGGTCCACAACCAGCTCAGGAATCGCTGACGGTAGAGGCGGAACAGCCGGCGGTCATAGCGGCTCGCAAGGGCAGTACAAACCGGCAGTACGACGGCAGCCAGAACAGGAAACCACATCTTCAGCTGAGAGCAACACAACATTCAAAGTCTTACTGACCCCCGAGGAACTCCACATCCTGCAGTAACTGCGACTGACAAACCTTTCCACTAAAACAAACCGTTGTGGCTCTGTGGGTAGTTCAATCTTGCACCTGAGTCAAAAGGTTGTGAGTTTAAGACCCTCTCCATGGTCTTGAGCACGAACTGCTACAGACATTCATTCCTGCTGCGTCTACCGAGGGAGCCCTGCACTATCAGAGGGACAGTACTGAGCGAGTGCTGCACTGTCAGAGGGGCAGTACTGAGGGAGTGCTGCACTGTCAGAGGGGCAGTACTGAGCGAGTGCTGCACTGTCACAGGGTCAGTACTGAGGGGGTGCTGCATTGTCAGAGGGGCAGTACTGAGGGAGTGCTGCACTGTCAGAGGGGCAGTACTGAGGGAGTGCTGCACTGTCACAGGGTCAGTACTGAGGGGGTGCTGCACTGTCAGAGGGTCAGTACTGAGGGAGTGCTGCACTGTCAGAGGGTCAGTACTGAGGGAATGCTGCACTGTCAGAGGGTCAGTACTGAGGGAGTGCTGCACTGTCAGAGGGTCAGTACTGAGGGAGTGCTGCACTGTCAGAGGGTCAGTACTGAGGGAGTGCTGCACTGTCAGAGGGTCAGTACTGAGGGAGTGCTGCACTGTCAGAGGGTCAGTACTGAGGGAGTGCGGCACTGTCAGAGGGTCAGTACTGAGGGAGTACTGCACTGTCAGAGGGTCAGTACTGAGGGAGTGCCGCACTGTCAGAGGGTCAGTACTGAGGGAGTGCTGCACTGTCAGAGGGTCAGTACTGAGAGAGTGCTGCACTGTCAGAGGGTCAGTACTGAGGGAGTGCTGCACTGTCAGAGGGTCAGTACTGAGGGAGTGCTGCACTGTCAGAGGGTCAGTACTGAGGGAGTACTGCACTGTCAGAGTGTCAGTACTGAGGGAGTGCCGCACTGTCAGAGGGTCAGTACTGAGGGAGTGCCACACTGCCAGAGGGTCAGTACTGAGGGAGTGCTGCACTGTCAGAGGGTCAGTACTGAGAGAGTGCTGCACTGTCAGAGGGTCAGTACTGAGGGAGTGCTGCACTGTCAGAGGGACAGTACTGAGGGAGTGCTGCACTGTCAGAGGTGCAGTACTGAGGGAGTGCTGCACTGTCAGAGGGTCAGTACTGAGGGAGTGCTGCACTGTCAGAGGTGCAGTACTGAGGGAGTGCTGCACTGTCAGAGGGTCAGTACTGAGGGAGTGCTGCACTGTCAGAGGGTCAGTACTGAGAGAGTGCTGCACTGTCAGAGGGTCAGTACTGAGAGAGTGCTGCACTGTCAGAGGGTCAGTACTGAGGGAGTGCGGCACTGTCAGAGGGTCAGTACTGAGGGAGTGCCGCACTGTCAGAGGGTCAGTACTGAGGGAGTGCTGCACTGTCAGAGGGTCAGTACTGAGAGAGTGCTGCACTGTCAGAGGGTCAGTACTGAGGGAGTGCTGCACTGTCAGAGGGTCAGTACTGAGGGAGTGCTGCACTGTCAGAGGGTCAGTACTGAGGGAGTACTGCACTGTCAGAGTGTCAGTACTGAGGGAGTGCCGCACTGTCAGAGGGTCAGTACTGAGGGAGTGCCACACTGCCAGAGGGTCAGTACTGAGGGAGTGCTGCACTGTCAGAGGGTCAGTACTGAGAGAGTGCTGCACTGTCAGAGGGTCAGTACTGAGGGAGTGCTGCACTGTCAGAGGGTCAGTACTGAGGGAGTGCTGCACTGTCAGAGGTGCAGTACTGAGGGAGTGCTGCACTGTCAGAGGGTCAGTACTGAGGGAGTGCTGCACTGTCAGAGGTGCAGTACTGAGGGAGTGCTGCACTGTCAGAGGGTCAGTACTGAGGGAGTGCTGCACTGTCAGAGGGTCAGTACTGAGAGAGTGCTGCACTGTCAGAGGGTCAGTACTGAGAGAGTGCTGCACTGTCAGAGGGTCAGTACTGAGAGAGTGCCGCACTGTCAGAGGGTCAGTACTGAGAGAGTGACGCACTGTCAGAGGGTCAGTACTGAGGGAATTCTGCACTGTCAGGAGGTCAGTACTGAGGGAGTGCTGCACTGTTTGAGTTGCTGTTTTCTGTGTGAGACATTGAACTGAAGTATCTGAAAAGATTGTAAAAGATTCCAGGGCCACTATTTTGACGAGGGGCTGGGGTGTCACATGGTTTGCAATTCTACTGCAGAGTGCCTGAACCTGGAATGCTGCGTCTTTCTGAAGCACCAAGCCTGACCTGAATGAAGCTGGCTCAGTCGTTATACTGCACATCTTGCACTGGTGAAATATGTGCTAACATGAAACGTGCCAGGTAACCATTGTGTAACAGCTTCACACATCACCTGAGCCAGTAAAGGAAAACTTTGTTTGGGGCTTCACTCCAAGATATAAGAAACAATCTTGAAATAACGGGGAACCTAGATAAATGCAAATGATACAAAATAAGGAGTGGCATCAGGTCCTTACCATGGATGGTGGCAGAGTGATCCATTCATCTTTACTGTCAAGCTGGCCAGAAGTTGTGATCTGGGGATTTGGAGTTTGGAACCCGACTGAATTATTGTTCTTGTCAACACCGAGACTTTTGGTCTAAGAACATTCTCCACCAAGCAGTGTCAGGTGTGGCTGACAGCCAGTAACAGTCAGTTTATGTGTCGTTTCTGTCCAACCCCAGAGTCCACTCAGTCACTCACAAGAGCCAGACACAGGAAAAGATGAGGGAAAGGCGCTGAGCATAGACAGACCTGTACCTCAAACCCATTTAGAAAATAGAAGCAGGAGTAGGCCATTCAGCCCTTCGAACCTGCTCTACCATTCATTTTGATCATGGCTGATCATCGAATTCAATACCTTGATCCTGCTTTCCCCCCATATCCCCTGAGCCCCAAGAGCTATATCTAATTTCTTCTTTGAAATCACACAATGCTTTCATTGAATAGAATCCCTAAAGCACAGAAGGAGGCCAGACAGCCCATCGAGCCTGCACCTATCCCCATAGCTTCACGTATTTACCCTGCTAGTTCCCCTGATACTAAGGGGCAATTTAGCATGGCCAATCAGCCTAACCTGCACATCTTTGGACTGTGGGAGGAAACCGGAGCACCCGGAGGAAACCCACGCAGACACGGGGAGAACGTGCAAACTCCACACTGACAGTGACCTGAGGCCGGAATTGAACCTGGGTCCCTGGCGCTGTGAGGTAGCAGTGCTAACCACTGTGCCACTCCTCTATACTCAACTACTTTCTGCGACTTATATTTCTCAATATCCTGACCAGATTCAAATCAATCCAGTTCAGTCTCGAATGTTCCAAGTCCTCCCCAGCAATCACAGCCTTTGCGGGAGGAAGGTGGAAAAAGTGTGTCCAGATTTTACTGTTAAGTGGCCCGGCTCTCATTCTCAGGTAATTTCCTCCCATTCCGACACCACACGGCTCTGAAGGCTCAGCCATAATAGAATATATCGGAAGCACAGAGGAGTTGGAAGAGAGGCACAGTGGTTAGCACGGCTGCTTCACAGCGCCAGGGATCCGCATTTGAATCCCGGCTTGGGTCACTGTTTGTGTGGAGTTTGCACATTCTCCCCGTGTCCGCGTGGGTTTCCTCCGGGTGCTCCGGTTTCCTCCCACAATCCAAAGATGTGCAGGTTAGGTTGATTGGCCATGCTAAATTGCCCCCTTAGTGTCAGGGGGGCTAGCTAGGGTAAATATGTGCGGTTACGTGAATAGGGCCTGGGTGGGATTGTAGTCAGTATAGACTCGATGGGCCAAATGGCCTCATTTTGCACTGTAGGGATTCTATGAAGGGGGAAGAGGAGAGTAGGTGAATCTTGGTCCTTTCAGATCCCCTGCAGAAATCTGGTTGACTTACCCGCTTGGTCATACTTCACCCGCCAGCTTTTGATGGTGAGTGTCCGCTGGATTGTCGACCTAGTGTGGCATCACATCCATACGCCGCCCCTGTCCGCGTGCGCCCTTTTCTGTAGCAGGATCCCCTCCCTTTGGCGTTAGACCAGTGAGGTCACCTCATCAACAACCTGCGCACAATACAGAAGTAAAATACTGCAGATGCAGGAAATCTGAGATGAAAACGAGGGGGCGCTGGAAATATTCAGCAAGGCAGACAGCATCGTGGGAAGCAGAGTTAACCTTTCTGGTTAAGACGATTGGTAGGTGAAAGATCATATTGACCTGAAATGTTAACACAGTTTCTCTCGACCTGGCCTGCTGAATAGTTCCAGCACTTTTGTTTTTAGTTCAACAACAACTTGCATCTACGTGGCACCTTTCACTTCGAGAAACCTCTCCAGTCGCTTCCCAGGAGCGATTACCAAACAAAATCTGGGTCACATAGGGAAACATTAGGCAGGTGACCGCGACGGTGGTTAAAGAGGAAGGTTTGGAAGGAACATCTTGAAGAGGGAGCGAGATGGCTGGAGAGGTTTAGGGAGGGAATGCCAGAGTTCCAGAGTCAGGCTGTTGAATGAACGGTGGCCAATGGTGGAAGCGATTAAAATTGGGGGCAACGCACAAGAGGCCGGAACCAGTGGAGTTCTGAGATGTCAGAAGCTGTAGGGCGGGAGGGGGTGATAAAGTTTTGGAGGGCTGAGAGTGTGGAGGGTAATTTGAACACAAAGGGTGAGAATTTTAAAAATCAAGGTTTTGTCAGGCCAGGAATCAGTCTCCAGCTGTCCCAAAAAAGATGGCGGTGGAACGAGACGACTTCTTGTGAGTTGTCCACAGCATACCCTCTAATTCCATATTGCATAGTTCTATGCTCTTAAAACTTAACTCTGACTCCTTTAAACTGTCTAATAACGGTCTCATAGAAACCCTACAGTGCAGAAGGAGGCCATTCAGCCCAATGAGTCTGCACCGACAACCATCTCAGCCAGGCCCTATCCCCATAACCCCTGATACTTACCCCACTAATCCCTCTAACCTACGCATCCCAGGACACAAAGGGGCAATGGGATGCATAGCCAATGCACCTAACCCGCACATCTTTAGACTGTGGGAGGAAACCGGAGCACCCGGAGGAAACCCACGCAGACACGGGGAGAACGTGCAAACTCCACACAGTCAGTGATCCGAGCCGGGAATTGAACCCGGGTCCCTGACGCTGAGAGGCAGCAGTGCGAACCACTGTGCCACTGTGTCACCCATTTGTCACCGATCTTGCTCCACACCCTACCTGTAATTGCAACATGATATTCTGCACACTCTCCTTTCCTTCTCCCCTATATACTCTATGAATGGTATGTTTTTGTCTGTAAAGTGCGCAGGAAAGGACGTGACGTCACAGGTGGAGAAGGTGGTGAAGAAGGCATATGGCATGCTTGCCTTTATAGGACGGGGCATAGAGTATAAAAGTTGGGGTCTGATGTTGCAGATATATAGAACGTTGGTTCGGCCGCATTTGGAATACTGCGTCCAGTTCTGGTCGCCACACGACCAGAAGGACGTGGAGGCTTTGGAGAGAGTACAGAGGAGGTTTACCAGGATGTTGCCTGGTATGGAGGGGCTTAGTTATGAGGAGAGATTGGGTAAACTGGGGTTGTTCTCCCTGGAAAGACGGAGGATGAGGGGAGACTTAATAGAGGTGTATAAAATTATGAAAGGCATAGATAGGGTGAACGGTGGGAAGCTTTTCCCCGGGTCGGTGGTGACGTTCACGAGGGGTCATAGGTTCAAGGTGAAGGGGGGGAGGTTTAACACAGATATCAGAAGGACATATTTCACACAGAGGGTCGTGGGGGCCTGGAATGTGTTGCCGGGCAAGGTGGTGGAGGCGGACACACTGGGAACGTTTAAGACTTATCTAGACAGCTATATGAACGGAGTGGGAATGGAGGGATACAAAAGAGTGGTCTAGTTTGGACCAGGGAGCGGCGCGGGCTAATTGTTCCTGGTTTCTCGTTTCAAGGCTTCATTCTATGATCATCTTGCTGGTGCCAGTACAGAGCGAGACTGCGGATAGTTGGGAACCTGTCTCGGGGGCAGGGAATTCGTATGGTGTTCGTGGAAGTGGAAATGACTAGGGTTGGGAAGCATTTTCCGATCAGGGCCATTGTGATCTCCTGGACCCGTTTCGATCGCCTCAGGGGGTCGGAGAGGAATTTCCCAGATTTTTTTTTTCCCCATATTGGCCCTGGGGTTTTTCACTCTGGGTTTTCGCCTCTCCCTGGAGATCACATGGTCTGGAATGGGGGGGTGGGGGTGAGTTAATAGGTTGTAATGAACAAAGCATCGTAGCTGTGAGGGACAGCTCGGTGGATAGGATATTGGTATGTAGATAGGCTGGAAAATTGGGCGGGGATCCTGGATTCAGGATCCAATCCTGGACCGGGGAGCGGCGCGGGCTTGGAGGGCCGAAGGGCCTGTTCCTGTGCTGTATTGTTCTTTGTTCTTTGTTCACGAGGGGTCATAGGTTCAAGGTGAAGGGGGGGTGGTTTAACACGGATATCAGAAGGACATATTTTACACAGAGGGTGGTGGGGGCCTGGAATGCGCTGCCAGGCAAGGTGGTGGAGGCGGACACACTGGGAACGTTTAAGACTTATCTAGACAGCCATATGAATGGAGTGGGAATGGAGGGATACAAAAGAATGGTCTAGTTTGGACCAGGGAGCGGCACGGGCTTGGAGGGCCGAAGGGCCTGTTCCTGTGCAGTATTGTTCTTTGAAACAATATTTTTCTCTGTATCCCAATACACGTGACACTAATAAATCAAATCAAAGGGATGACCCTGATTCAGAAGGGATGTGAGTGTTGTCCAGGCTGGAGGGAAGGTTCAGGGTGGTTCCACCTCTTACTGTAGGCTCTGGGCTGGGGGAGATGGTTTGTGAATGGAAGACATAAGCATGCGCAGTGCGGTGTATCCACTTCATTGGGCCGATTCATCAGCGCGCTGCACTCTGGGATATGGAGTCCGCCATTAATGTGCCTGCTGAGCCCCAATCGCAGCATTGCTTCAGCCTTCGGGCTGCACCTAGAGCACCACGTGGAGCAAACCTCCTTCCACAATAAATATTAAAACACACAGTTTTAGAAAAAAAAGTTTGCTATTTTCTATGTATAGGGTTAAAATTAAAAACGCTCAACAATTTCACTGGACTTCCAAAATCACCTGGCTCCAAAGCAGTTCCAATATTTGAACAACCCTGTTGGGCAGGGAAATGTCGGTCTGACTGGAGCAGATTTCAGAGTCTGCCCACTTCCGTCACTATACCTACGTGAGAGAGAAAATCCCCTTACCAAACCCTGGGCTTAGACAATTGTTGATTAAGTAAGCAGTACATTGCCTGGACAATCCAAAGGGAACATTTGTCATCCAGTTCCGGCTCCTGCAGGTGATCCCCTCGGACGGAAGAACCGGGCAACGTGACAAACTTCTAACCGGAAGGCTCGTCATGTTAAAAACATTTCTGCAACACCTCCCAGCGCCCTGGAGGTTAAGGGGATGGAATGAAGTTTTAAAGCTCCCAGCCTAATGCCAATTGTTATTATTTTATGAGTTAGCTTATGGTCAGAAATGGGGCTGGGCAGAGGAAAGGGAGGGATTGGAAAAGAAAGATGAGCATTTTAAAATCGAGGAGGAAACAATTGCAGAGTTTGTTGATCACGTTCCCTTGATAAAAGCAAATTGCTGCTGGAATCGGAAACATAAACAGAAAATGCTGGAAAATCTCAGCAGGTCTGACTCCACAGATGTTGACAGTAAGAAGTCGCACAACACCAGGTTAAAGTCCAACAGGTTTATACCATAAGGCAAATACCATAAGCTTTCGGAGCACTGCTCCTTCGTCAATGACGAAGGAGCAGTTCTCCGAAAGCTTATGGTATTTGCTATCAAATAAACCTGTTGGACTTTAACCTGGTGTTGTGAGACTTCTTCCTGTGTTCACCCCAGTCCAACGCCGGCATCTCCACATCATGTCCACAGATGTTGCCAGACCTGCTGAGGTTTTCCAGTATTTTCTGTTGGTGTTCCCTTCATTCCACTCTGGAATCCCACACATTAACACCACACCTCTCTCCCATTCTTCATTGGGAAGTAATTTTTAAAAAAGTTTTTAAAGTTTTAATTTATTAGTCACAAGTAAGTCTTAGATTAACACTGCAGTGAAGCTACTGTGAAATTCCCCTAGTCACCACACTCCGGCGCCTGTTCGGGTCAATGCACCTAACTAGCACATCTTTCAGACTGGGAGGAAACCGGAGCACCTGGAGGAAACCCAGGCAGACATGGGGAGAGCGTGCAAACTCCACACAGACAGTGACCTAAGCCAGGAATCGAACCCAGGTCCCTGGCGATGTGAGGCAGCAGTGCTGACCACTGTGTCACCATGCTGCCCCGGATGCAATAGATCAGTGAAGAAATCTTGGAATACAAATAAATTGCCAAAAGTAGCAACACAAGTTGATAAGGCCACACATAGTACAGGCATGAGGTTCATTTCTAGAGAAATAAAATACAAAAGTGGGGAGGGAAAGCTAAACTTATCTAAAATCTTAACTGGTGCACCCTTGGGAGTGGCCTGCTCAATTCATCAGTAAAAAAAGGATAGTGTCCATGCTTGCCGAGTGAAAAGGGATGTTGAAGCACTGGAGAAATTGCAGAAAAAATGACAGGGATATTGCCAGAATTGATGTGTGCAGCCATGGGGAAAATTGAACAGGTTTGGGAGTCTTTTTTTTCCACAAAGATCAAGAGGGAGACTTGATGGATGTTTTTTTAAAAAAATGATGACATGGTGGATGTGGATCTTTCCACTTTTGGGGGGAGAATTGGATGCCCACCTTCGTTCTGAGGCTCTAACGCATTATATGGTATTGCCACCAAGTTCAGTGTGAAAGACTCAGATGGAGCAGGAGATCAGGAGCAGCAACAATGCATTCTACTTGCAATTTACCTTCAAGTGCAGACAGACCTCTAGGTTTATGCCCATACGTGGTTCAGAATGTGTGAATTCTTTGGGCCAGGAATGCTTGCAACATGAAGGAAAAAGGTGCAAAAATCCCAGGGAGAGGAGCACCGTTGAAGACAAGTGTCCCAGGCAGCGGACAGGGAGTGGTCCCAAAAGAAGTGTCCCAGCCAGGGATAGGAACATGAAGAATTTCCAGCCAAGTTAAAAGTCGGAAAAGGGCTGCAGTTACCAGATTTTAAATGCAGAGGGCTCAGGACAAGCTTGGACAATCAAAGAGAGTTCAGGAGAAGTCTGGGCAACCATAGAAGGCAGCAGGAAGTTGGTTCTCCACGCTGAGGGCTGTTGGAGGCAAAGGTACCCCTTTGGAGCAGTAGCGTTCTGATTGGCGTGGCCAGGAAGCTGAAGTTGTGCTTATGTGTTTGAGTGTAGATTCAGATATCCAGGGGAATGGAATCTCAGGAGAGGAGATTGAAATCCTGCAAGGTGGGAGGTGGGCTGTTGTTGAGGTCATCTGAGTTGCTGTGAGTTTTGGAGAGAATTCCAAAGGTGAAGACCGGAGTCCTTCATGAGACAGAGTTTCAGTGAGATTGGTTGACTAAATGTTTACTGGTGTCTGTGTATGCTGTTGAGAAATCCATGGACTCTGTCTTGGTCCCGTTTGCTATTCAGTGTGCAATGTGGCTTCTTTTGACCACAACCGGCCGGTAAATTCACAAGTGCCTCATATTAACCCTGAATATTAGAGTATATGATAGATATTGTAAATTGTTTTATCTTTCTGACCTTGTAAAGTTTATTTTTGTTTGTTCAAAAGCTGTGGCATCTTACGGTTTTATTCACTGTGTAAGTATCTTTGCCTACTTTAATCAAAACATTATTGATCTCTAAAGAATCTTACAGAAAAACCCTGGGGATTTGGCCTTGAATCAAAACAAAACACAATCTATAATCCCATAGCCCATCATATCTCCCACTGTATCACCAAACCAGGGGACCAACCCTGGTTCAATGAGGAATGTAGAACATGTTGGTAGCAGCATTAGGCATATCTAAAGGTGAGGTGCCAACCTGATGAAGCTACAACAATGTAAGCAGCATGTGACAGACTAAGTGGCCCCACAACCAATGGATCAGATCAGATCTAAGTTCTGTAATTCTGCCACATGCAATCATAAATGATGGTGAATAATTAAACAACCAGACAGAGGAAACTGCTCCAAAGACATCCCCAACCTCAATGAAGGGGGACAGCTAACTACATCAGTGAAGAATTTACAATCATTTTCACTGAAGTGCGGGGTGAATGATTCATTTCAGTCTCCCCCTGAACCCCCCACCATCAGATACCAATCTTCAGGTAATTTGATTCACTCCACATTAAGTCAGAAACAGCTGAGGAATTGAATACTGCAAAGGCTGTGGGGCCCTGACAACAGCCTGGCAACAGTACTGAAGACTTGTGCTCCAGAACTAGCCGCATGCCTAACCAAGCTGTTCCAGTACTGGCATCTGCCCAGAAATGTGGAAAATTGCTCAGCTATGTCCTGCCCAGAAAAAGCAGGACAAATCCAACCCGGCCAAGTACTCCCCATCAGTCTGCCCTCAATCATTAGTGAAGTGATGGAAGGTGTTTTCAAGTGGCACTTGCACAGCAATAATCTGCTCACAGATATTCCATTTTGGTTTTGCTAAGGCCAGTCTGTTCAGAACGCATCACAGTCTTTGCACAAACTGACAAATGAGCTGAACTCCAGAGGTGAGAGAGTCATAGAGGTTTACAGCATGGAAACAGGCCCTTCAGCCCAACTTGTCCATGCCGCCCTTTTTTTTTTTAAAACCCCTAAGCTAATCCCAATTGCCCGCATTTGGCCCATATCCCTCTATACCCATCGTACCCATGTAACTATCTAAATGCTTTTTAAAAGGCAAAATTGTACCCGCCTCTACTACTACCTCTGGCAACTTGTTCCAGACACTCACCACCCTTTGTGTGAAAAAATTGCCCCTCCGGACACTTTTGTATCTCTCCCCTCTCACCTTAAACCTATGCCCTCTAGTTTTAGACTCCCCTACCTTTGGGAAAAAATATTGACAATCTAGCTGATCTGTGCCCCTCATTATTTTATAGACCTCTATAAGGTCACCCCTCAGCCTCCTGGGCGCCAGAGAAAAAAGCCCCAGTCTATCCAGCCTCTCCTTATAACTCAATCCATCAAGTCCCAGTAGCATCCGAGTAAATCTTTTCTGCATTCTTTCTAGTTTAATAATATCCTTTCCATAATAGGGTGACCAGAATTGCACACAGTATTCCAAGTGTGGCCTTACCAATGTCTTGTACAACTTCAACAAGACGTCCCAACTCCTGTATTCAATGTTCTGACCGATGAAACCAAGCATGCCGAATGCCTTCTTCACCACTCTGTCCACGGAGCAATGAACTTGTACTCCTAGATCTCTTTGTTCTGTAACTCTCCCCAACGCCCTACCATTAACTGAGTAAGTCCTGACCTGGTTCAATCTACCAAAATGCATCACCTCGCATTTGCCTAAATTTAACTCCATCTGCCATTCGTCAGCCCACTGGCCCAATGGATCAAGATCCCATTCCAATTGGAGATAACTTTCTTCACTGTCCACTATGCCACCAATCTTAGATAACAGTGACCGTCCTTGATATCAAGGCAGCATTTGATCCAGTATGGCCTTAAGGAGCCCGAGCAAAACTGAAGTCAATGGGAATCAGGAGGAAATGCTTCACTGGTTGGAATCATACCCAGCACTAAAGGAAGACGCTTGTGGCTGTTTCAGGTCAATGGTCTGAGCCCCAGGATACCGCAGTAAGAGTTCCTCAGGTCAGTGTCCTGTGCCCAACTATGTCCAGCTGCTTCAGCAACAACCACCTGCCAACCTAAGGTTAGAAGTAAGGATGTTTAGCTGATCATTTGACGAATGGTTTGGTACCATTCGGAAGTCCTCAGATACTGAAGCAGTCCATGTCCATTTGCAGCAAGACCTGGACAACATTCAGCCTTGGGCTGATCAAGTGGTAACATTCACGTCACACAAATGCCAGGCAATGACCATCTCCAGCGAGAGAAAATCTAACCATCTCCCTTTACATTCAATCACACTATTTTCACTGAATTCCTCATCATTGACAACCTGGTGATGGAGGGGAAGGGGGCACCATTGACCAGAAACCTAGCTGGACCAGCCATATACTGTTATTACAAGACCATAAGGCCTTAAGACATAGCAGCAGAATAAGGCCACTCGGCCCATCAAATCTGCTCCACCATTCAATCATGGCTGATATTTTTCTCATCCCCATTCTTTTCTCTTTCCCCCATAACCCCTGATCCCCTTATTAATCAAGAACCTATCTATCTCTGTCTTAAAGACACTCAATGACCTGGCCTCCACAGCCTTCTGCGGCAAAGAGTTCCACAGATTCACCACCCTCTGGCTGAAGAAATTCCTCATCTCTGTTTTAAAGGATCGTCCCTTTAGCCTGAGGTTGTGCACTCAAGATGGTCAGAGGCTGGGAATTCTGCGTTGAGTAACTCACCCCAATAAATATTGCAATACAACAACTTACTTTTATATAATCTTTAATGTAGTAAAGTTTCACAGAAGCTACGACAAATCAACCTTGACCCAGAGCCAGCAAAAGAGGTATTAGGATAAGTGGTCAAAAGATGAAGGTGTTAAGAAACACCTTAAAAGTGGAGGAGAAGGGTAGAGATATTTAGGGAGGAGATTCAGAGCTAACAAGGGCTCACACCAGGAAAAGGTGATCCCAGAATCTGAGTGATTGTTTTCACAACCCCACGAGTCCAAAGTCACCCTTCAATGAAGGGAATCTGTCATCCTTCCACATTCAGGTCTGTATGCGACTCCAGTCCCAATGAGGGCCAGGCAATGAAAGGTGGGGAATACATTCATTTTGGGTCACCCTCACCGCCCAAAACCAGAGTGCAAAGTCACAACAGTGTGCAACAGAAATTCATAGGCAGCCTTTAGTTACAATCAATCAACATTACAACTGAGAATTTATAAAATGCAGTAGCCAGACGATTAACATTTAACTTTATGATTCAATGTTATGTTGAATAGTTCAACAATAACCAAAATAGAAACATTATCTATCTGTATTCCAACACACAATTCCAGTGGAAGCTATCAACATTGCATAGTTTTTTTTTAAAGGGACTCCAATATGCCACAGTGAAACTTCCAATTCTGATGCTTTGTTGGGATTAGAAAGAAGTGTGAAAACTTGTATGTCTTTTGACTAATGGAAGATGTTAGATAGGTTCAAATGACACAATCATTTCAGAATAGCAATTGCACCTCTGCCTCATTACAGCTAGCCAGGTAGTGGAAACCTTGGGTTTGTCTCAGCTGAAGCCCTGTAGTTTTGGCGTTGCAGCGCTGCCCACGGGGATGGCACTGGAGCACTCTCTTGATAGTTAAGCATTTTACTTTAATCTTGTGTGAAATTTACAAGCATCACAAATTGCCTCATAATCAATGAATAAAGTAGAAGTTTGTTCTTTGAACATGTAAACTGTGTCATTCAATGCAAATTGCAACACTGCAATTGGCAGCAGCTGTTCTCTGCATCGCTGCCATTGGCAGGAGCTGGCACCTGCATCGCTGCCATTGGCAGGAGCTGGCACCTGCATTGCTGCCATTGGCAGGGGTTGTGCCTTGCATTGTCCCAGAAGGGAAGGCAAGGCTAGGTATCAAGGAGTGGGGGAGGGGGGTGGGGCGCAGTGAAATGCTGCGATCCTAATGGGGAGATTATAGAGCAGCTGAGGAGGAACATTGAGCTGAAATATTGGGTCACTATGAAGAGAAAGACATAATGTGAATGAGTTTCTAAAAGGGACGTCATACATATAACCTGAACTGGAGAAATAGGGGGCAGCACATTGCAGCCAAATCTCGGAGGGTTACCCCTTTACTAATGCACTCATTCACACTCTTTCCAAATCCGACTGACCCTGATGTGCTCTTTAATCATCACCATACCCAGAACAGGCCTTTTCGAAATTGTTGATTAAACCAGATTGGAATATATAATTTATAGACCAATCCTAGCGGCTGCAGGGAGGTAGACAGTTTAATGTAATCAGCAGATGTCTAAAACCCTGCAGAGTCTACAGCTTTGCACGTTGAGCAAGGTGCAGCTAGTATAGCTCCTCTATCATAGGATACAGCCCATTTCCTGACTGTGTTTTGTGCGCATTTCGGAGAAGCTTGAAGCTGGCTGCACTTCTAATAGAAAGTAAGAGTTTTGTGTGACTTCAGCAGAAAAGGTGATAGGAGATGAAATGGAATCTCAATTATAAAAACATTCTCTCTCTCTCATGGTGAATGTTATGCCATTAGCCGGCACAGCACCTTCACAGCACTGAACACCTTCCTCTAGTTTAAACCCACTAACTTTGGAGTTTGGTGCTTAATTCCTGTCTGCTACGGTTTAATTCAGTTAACCGGCCCATGACCAATGCCTAAAATAAGGATTTTCTGGGTTGAACAGAAACCACGCAGAGAAAATTAAACCCTCTTCACCTCGTGGCAGCTCCTGTTGGGATTACTGGGTGAACACACTGAGGGGAGGACAAGGGGGTTTTAAAGTTTATATTAAAGTGCACAATCTTGGGCTTTAGTCAGTCAATTAGGACCAGGTCAAAACTAGGTGAAAGGCGTGTGCCAATAGCTTGAAGGAGACTGGGGGGAAGCCACAGTAAATAATTCACCCCAATCAACTTCGTCATTGCCCTCTGTAATCTTTAGGTAACCCTGAGAATGAGCTCGCCCAGTCTTCTTAACCCAGCCCCTCACAAACAAAATCCCCAAGAGGGAATTAGCAGATGGATTTTTAATGACGTTTATTGAATTAGCTACATTCAAGGTGCAAAGTATTTCACCCACGATTGCTATTACTGCAATAACTTATGCAGCCAAGTGTGCACAGCAAGAGACCACAGGCATGGTTGGGGCAGAGGAGCCTTTCATCTGCTTTCGGGAGGAATTCTGTCCCGGACACCAGGAGAACTGCCTGTACATCTTGCTGCAGCATGGGATATTTAACAAGTGCGCTGCAACACCTGATCCACCTGCCGCTGCGGGAAATAAAGTTGTTTAAAGTAGGCTTACATTAACACTGCAATGCAGTTACTGTGAAAATCCCCTAGTCGCCACACTCCGGCGCCTGTTCGGGTAACACTGAGGGAGAATTCAGCATGGCCAATCCACCTAATCAACATGTCTTTCGGACTGTGGGAGGAAACCGGAGCACCCGGAGGAAACCCACGCAGACACGGGTTAAATAGAGGGACACAATGGGAGGCCTTCACAGAACATCATCTCTTCAGTGTTAGCATTGGAACGTAGGAGCAGGAGGAGGCCATTCGGCCCCTTGAGCCTGCTCTGCCTTTGATAAGTTCATGTCTTATTGTGATGTGTGGTTTCAACTCCACTTTCCTGCTGCTCCCCATAACCCTCAACTTCCCTGTCCATCAAAAATCTTTCTATCTCCACCTTGAATAAATTGAGTGACCCAACAGGCTTTGTACAGCGTGGGAACCAAGAGGGATGATGTGTTAATCCACGTGTGTGTGTATTGGAGGAAAGAGATCTAAAGTAAGTTCAGGTGACATTTATGGTGGATCCAGCAAGCGGGGAAAAAGCTCGGTTCGTTATTGCCAACACCCATTCGAATGTAATTAAAGATTAAACTGAACGTACAGGAACTGGTCATTAAGCCCAATGTTTACATACATAGAACACAGAACATTACAGCGCAGTCCAGTCCCTCGTGCTTCACAAACTCTGCCTCCCACCCGATTTCATCTCACCCTTAGATTCCGAGGGGCTTTGACAGAGTAGACGCCGACAGGATGTTTCCCTCGCGGGGCAATCTGGAACTCGGATATCTGGTTTCAGGATAAGGGACGGCCCATTCGAGATGGAGAAGAGCAGGAATCCTTTCCTCTCAGTGGGTCATCAGTGCGGGGAATTCTCATTCCCAGAGAGCGCTGGAGGCTGGCTCACTGAATTTATTCAGGGCCGAGATAGATTCGTGATCGACAAGGGAGTCGAGGGTTACAGGGGACAGGCAGGACGAGTGGAATTAAGGCCAATCAGATCAGCGGTGATCTTATTGAATAGATTTCTGAACCCGGCTTGGGGGCGGGGAAGGCATACACCGGAGACTGGTTGGTGGGGGTGGCGGGGGGGGGGGGGGGGGGGGGGTTGGGATCAGTAGGCTCAGGGAGGAGACACCAGATGGTGCAAAGATTAAATATGTTAATATGATAATGATCACTCCTGAGGAAAGGCAGGTGAAGGGAGCAGAGCAGTGGGATCGGATTTCAGATTGTGCGATCGTAACGTAGGCACAGGTACAACGGACTAAACGATCTCCACATCTGCTGGAAAGATCTGTGGAGAGAGCCGCTTTGTCTGTGGTGGGGTGTGCGCCGGTCGGCGGTGGGGTGTGCGCCGGTCGGCGGTGGGGTGTGCGCCGGTCGGCGGTGGGGTGTGCGCCGGTCGGCGGTGGGGTGTGCGCCGGTCGGCGGTGGGGTTTGTCAGGCTGCAGTGGGCCAGTGTTTTATAGCAGCAGCCACTGGCACTGAATGGAAAGGTTTGTTCCAGAATCCCTCCAGTACGGTTTACTATGATTTTCTTTAATGGCAGTCTGTGCAGTCGCTAGTGGCGAGCTGAGTATCCATTTGGCGCGAGTGAGGTATATTACAATCCTCACGGCATGGGAACCCTCCAGTCACGGAGTATTTAGCGGGGAGATGCGTCGGTGTCTATCTGAGGCCTCTCTCCATTGCAAATCAGCCGACGCCCAGGATGCCGCTGTGGAAGGCAAGCCGCTTGGGTGTGAGTTCTGGACGGTGATCCAGGCAGGTGGTCCTCGATGATCCCACTCGCTCGGCCCTGGCAATGAGGCTTCCATTGCTAAGCGGTGAGGCCCGGAGGTTGCCCGTGCTCCAGGAGTGCGGCAGAGTCAAAGCCATGCCCGCTGGCAGGTGGTGAACCCCCGTTTCTTCATCGACTTCACTTGGGCTCTGCTGAGGGATTGGCAATCTAGGTCTGCCCAGAGAAGAGAGACAAGGAGAGGACATCACAGACCTCAGGATCGTATGCTTGCCAGGGAAACTGAAACTTTCTGGTTAAAAAAAAAAACAATTTTAGTTAAAATTCAGTCGCCTCCGCCTTACTTGCTTGAACTCCCTCTCAAGATCCACTGGACTCTATTTCTCAACTCTCCTCCATCACATCTTGTTAGCTCACCTAATCTCCCTCAGATAATCTGTTCCCACCCCACGAATTCCAGTGTAAAATGCCTGGGGATGCCTCTGCATGTTTCGTGGGAATTTCCTGACCTGGACAATGCTTAGAATGTGGAACTTGCTACCATGGGCAGTAGTTGAGGTGAACAGCAGTGACCCCGGCTTGGGTCACTGTCTGTGCAGAGTCTGCACGTTCTCCCCGTGTCTGCGTGGGTTTCCTCCGGGTGCTCCGGTTTCCTCCCACAGTCTGAAAGACGTGCTGGTTAGGTGCATTGGCTATGTTAAATTCTCCCTCAATGTACCCAAACTAGGAGACTTTCATTGCAGTGTAAACATTAACCTACTTGTGACACTAATAAATAAACTTTAAACTTATAAACTTTAGAGTTTATATTTAAAAGTATGATAAATATGTGAGGGAAAGAGGAATGCAGGCAGACAGAGGGGTGGAGGAATCTCCTGTGGAAAATGGACACCTGATTACAGGTAAATTTTGTGTTAAAAGAAGTGCCAGTAAAATACAAATTGCTTTTTAAAATATAATTAAGACAGAAAATTCTGGAAATTTTCCTGAGGCAGGCAGCAACTGTGGAGAGAAACAAAGTTAACGATGGCCCTTTATCAAAACTCTGAAGTGTTAACTCTGTTTCTCTCGCTGCTGTCGGACCTGCTTGGTATTTCCAGCATTTTCTGCTCTTATTTCAGAACTCCGGCACCAGCAGCGTTTTGCTTTTGCGCATTTTTATAAATAAAGTTTAATTCAACAATAACTTGTAGCAAAATGTCGGAAGGTGCTTCGCGGAGTGTTCCCATACAATCCGACAGCGCTGCAGAAGCTGATATTCAGCCAGGTGACCAAAAACCTGGTGAAAGAGGTGGATTTTATGGGGTGTCTGAACTAAGGAAGGATAGCGGTAGAGGGAGGAAGACATCTCAGGAGGGAATTCCAAAGCTTAGGGACGAGGCAGCTGGAGGCACATCTGCCCAATGAATAAAATTGGGAATAATGCAAAAGACCAGAATTGGGATGAACACAGAGATCCCGGAGGGTTCTAGGATGGAGAGGAAAGAGGCGGCAAACGAAAGGGAGGAGAAAACTATGAAAAGCTGGGAATTGGAACTAAAACCAGAAGAATGCAGCAGACCAGTCTGCACCTGGAACGGAAAACACCAGATTAATAACCTGGGTCCTGATTAAAGACCTCACTCTTCCCGATGCTGTCTATTTCTGGGCTACAGTGATGAGTAATTTCGAGGCATAAATCACTCATTATCATTGAAAACCTTTTGTCTTTACAATGCTGGTTTGGGTCATGGTAGACAACTCTGTTAACCTTCACCTAGTGTGACTCAGTAGCCCCACTCTGGCAGGGTGGTCTCTGCTGCATTTGATGCAGAGGGCTGAGAAACATTAATATCACAGCTAAAATAATCCCTCCCCCAATCCGTGAATTTATATTGGATCATTTACCTCTCTAAATTCAAGCTTCAGAGCACCAAGGCCCAGGTCCCTCGCCCTGACATTCTCATCAGTAACCACTACTGCTTCAGGGAACAATCTCAGTAGTGTTAAAAACAGGTAGGTGGCAATCATTACAGAAATCCTGAAGGTATTACATCTCAGCATCCCGACCCTTTGACTTCCTATTTAATCCATTTTGCTTTTCCTCATTCTTCCTACCACTTCAAGCTTCTCAGTGTTAAATAGTCTGACCCAACAGAAGCCCAAGGCCGACCTCTACAACCTTCCTGGTACAAGAAGTGTTAACACCACCTCTGGATCTTTGGTTAGTCTCTGATGAGCATCGTTTACCTTTCAATTGGAGCTCTTTCCTCAGGAGCTGCAGGTTATACACGGCCTCGACACTGCCTGAGAGGGCTGCCCTCTGATACAACTCCATAGCTCTCGAAAAGCTCACCGGGAAGCCTGAGCAGAGGGAAACAAGAGATTGCTTCATTAGTCTGTTTTGGTGGAAGGGGACTGCTCTTCATTCACTGATTCCGAATCCCGCACTAAAGCCAGAGTGCTTTCACTGAGCCCTGGCTTTTCGTTTTAGTCCTTTGATGGTTTGCGCCACGGTAGACAACCCTGTGTTGTGCACCGCCTGGTGTGACTCAGGAACCCCACTCTGGGTTGTGGGTGTCACTGGAAGTTCAGCATTTGTTGCCCATCCCTAACTGTCCTTAAACTTGCTGGGCCATTTCAGAGGGGAGTTAAGAGTCAACCACACTGCTGTGGATCTGGAATCACATGTAGGCCAGACCAGGTAAGGACCGCAGATTTCCTTCCCTAAAGGACATTAGTGACCCAGATGGGTTTGTATCACAATTGATGATAGCCTCATGGTCGCCATTATTAACTCCAGACTTAAAAACAAAAATTGAATTCAAATTCCACCAGCTACCATGATGGGATTTGAACCCATGAACCTGGGTCTCTGGATTACCACTGCAGTGACATTGCCACTACATCATGCTGACACAGAGAGAGAGATAGGCAGGTGCAAAAGGAAAGGGAAGGTAATTTATTCATAGAATCATAGAATTCCTGCAATGCAGAAGGAGGCCAGTCGGCCTATCGAGTCTGCACTGACCACAATCCCACACAGGCCCTATTCCTGTAACCCCAAATATTTACCCTGCTAATCCCCCTGACACTAGGGTCAATTTAGCATGGCCAATCAACCTAACCCGCACATCTTTGGACTGTGGGAGGAAACCGGAGCACCCGGAGGAAACCCACGCAGACACGGGGAGAAGGTACAAACTCCACACAGTTGCTCAAGGCCAGAATTGAATCTGGGTCCCTAACGCTGTGAGACAGCAGTGCTAACCACTGTGCCGCCATGCCGCCCATTCCTAGCGTGGTATTTCACAGGAGGGTCCTATATACAGGCAACGTCGACAGTATCCTCCTCCAAGCAGAGAGGGTTAAGGAAAGATTTAACAGAGATGTTGAAAACAATTAGATTTTTAATTGAGTGAGTGAGGATTAACTATTTGTCATGGCATTAGAGTCAGTAACCAGGGAATACAGAGTTATGGTGATTGGCAGTTTTAGCAGGAGATTTACTCACTGGCATTGCTTGCAATATTGTGATTTAACGTAAATAATGTCAAAGGTAACATGGTTGACAATTTATGGTAAATAAAGTTAAAATATTTCTGTGCTCATCCGAGTGAGGGATTTTATGCTGGAGGATTGGAACCCTGTTTTGTCCCAGGATTTCTGATTCGCTGGCATCCTGGCTCCCTCTCCCTACCTCAATGAGAATTTAACACCCCCCGATTCCTCCTTCTGACGTCCAGTACCTCCCAGTCCTTGCTGGTGGAACACTCCCAGAGCACACCGTGCATCAGCATGTTCCTGGGCTGCAGCATTCTGATACAGCTCGACAGCTCGCTGAAGGTCCTTCTTCACTCCCCAACCCTCCTGGTAACAAACCCCCAGGTAGTATTGACTCGCCGGATCCTGCAAAGGACAAATAGCAACTTTCAAACCGCAGATCTCAGCTGCAGTCGCCAAATACGACATTTACCATGGAGCTAAGTTAGCACGCGAACCCTTAGCAGATATTTGGTGTGTATATTAAGAAAGTTGGCTCCAGTGGGTAGGAGCGGCACTGTGACACAGTGATTAGCACTGCTGCCTCACTGCGCCAGGGACCTGGGTTTGATTCCCAGCTTGGGTGGAGTTTGCATGTTCTCCCCGTATCTGCGTGGGTTTCCTCCGGGTGCTCCGGTTTCCTCCCACAGTCTGAAAGACGTGCTGGTTAAGTGAATTGGCCATGCTAAGTTCTCCCTCTGTGTATCCGAACAGGTAGTCATGATGTGGAGATGCCGGCGTTGGACTGGGGTGAACACAGTAAGAGTTTTAACAACACCAGGTTAAAGTCCAACAGGTTTATTTGGTAGCAAATACCATTAGCTTCCGGAGCGCTGCTCCTTCGTCAGATGGAGTGGAAATGTGCTCTCAAACAGGGCACAGAGACACAAAAATCAAGTTACAGAATACTGATTAGAATGCATTGTCTGTATCTTTAAGATCTGGTTGGTTGTAGGGATTCGCATTCTAATCAGTATTCTGTAACTTGATTTTGTGTCTCTGTGCACTGTTTGAGAGCAGATTTCCACTCCATCTGACGAAGGAGCAGCGCTCCGGAAGCTAATGGTATTTGCTACCAAATAAACCTGTTGGACTTTAACCTGGTGTTAAAACTCTTACTGTATCCGAACAGGTGCCAGAGTGTGGTGATTTGGGGATTTTCACAGTAACTTCATTGCAGTGTTAACGTAAGCCTACGTTAATAAATAAACTTAACTTTAGCATGCAGTGCAGTGCTGAGGATCAACTACATTCCTGGGAATGTGATCTGCATTCCTCCAACTCTTTCTATTCCCCACTTCCTTCACCCCATCCGTAGTGGCTGTGCCCTCGGCCACTCAAATCTCTGAAGGTTCCAGAATTCGAGGCTCTGGAATTGAACTGACCTTTGTTTCAAACTGCATTTCCTGACCATTCCCCAATGGCCTCCCTCTCATTTTAAGATTGTGCCACCCTGTTCTGTATCACTGCACCAGCGAAAATTTGGTGGCGAGAATTATCAAATCCTTTAATCAACGTAAACATCTTAATCAAGCAAAGTTCTTCAAACCATGTCAGAAAAGTTTAAGTTTATTTATTAATGTCACAAGTAGGCTTACATTAACACTGCAATGAAGTTACTGTGAAAATCCCTTAGTCGCCACACTCTGGCGCCTGTTCGGGTAACACTGAGGGGGAATTTAGCATGGCCAATTCACCCTAACCAGCATCGTCTATGGGAGGAAACCGGAGCACCTGGAGGGAACCCATGCAGACACGGGGAGAAGGTGCAGACTCTGCACAGACAGTGACCCCAAGCCAGGAATCGAACCTGGGTCCCTGGAGCTGTGAGGCAGCAGCGCCAACCACTGTGCCACCGTGGTTAGCACTGCTGCCTCACAGTTCCAGGGACCCTCACAGAATGTGCAGGGTTCTGGGGAGAAGGTGGAGAATGGCACTCAGTGAATTTCTCATGAGGGGAGCTGGTGCACTCACGATGGGCCAAATGGCCACATCCTGTGCTGTAATATCTTGGCGATTCTGCACCGAGCGTTTGGAGTCTATTGGGGATGTAACATGTGCTGTGGCTTGCTGGTCACCATTTGAGAGTCTGAGATCCCGATTTTACCGGCACGGCTGCCCCAGGCTGGCTGGATTGTACCTGAGGCCAATGGGTGCTGCAGCCCAGGAACATGCAAGCCTCGCCCACCCCGATTTTGGGGCGGTCGTGCCAGTAAAATCAGGGCCCGAGAGTGCTGTGATGGGGAGGAGTGGGGATAACGTAGACATTTTCTGATAGATACCCAAAACTTCAGAAGGGGGGGGTCATTGAATCCATCTCAATTACATCACTCCTTAATCTTTTACACATCATTAAAAGCAAGAACAACGTACCCCATTTCCCGATGCCATTGTCAGGTACCTGACAGCTCGCTGCAGATCTTGGTGGGGTTCTTTTGTAAAGAACACGCCGAGGTAAGCCTGGGCCTGGAACAATGAGAGGACATGTTGTGTTTTACAGAGATCATTGTTTCCCCACCTCCCTCCTTCCAGCCTCTCCTTCCTCTTTTTGCTTCATTTTCTCTGGCACATCAGAAAAAGGGAATTTGCATTTTATAGCGCCTTTCACAACCTCGGGACACCCCAAAGCATGTTACAGCCAACGATGTACTTCTGGAATGCGGACACTGTTTGGGAACGCAGCAGGCAATTTGTGCAGAGCGAGCCCCCACAAACAGCAATGTGATAATGACCAGGTAATCCATTAGCTGTATTAGGTCAGAACACTGGGGAGATCTCACTGGTTTCTTCTTCAAATGGGGTCTTATATAACCACCTGAGGGGCCAGAGAGGGCCCTACGTCAACATCTTTCGGGTGAGATGGCACCCCTGACAGTGGAGCACCCCTCCTCAGTGCTGTAGTGGAAGTGCCAGCCGGAGTTTTTTTGTGTGGGGCGTTGTTGGTAGGGGGGGGGGGGGGGGGCAAAGATGAGAAGGTTGAACAATTGTTTCCCAGTGTCTCGAGCTAGGAATGTCAGACAAGAACAGTTTAATCTCCACTGCATTAGTCAACCTGCCGACAGTAACATGGGGGAGAATGTGTGAAACCGTGCTGCAGTTCAATATAGCATCAGTCATAGAGGTTTACAGCACGGAAACAGGCTCCTCAGCCCAACTTGTCCATGCCGCCTCTTTTTTTAAACCCCTAAGCTAATCCCAATTGCCCACATTTGGCCCATATCCCTCTATACCCATCTTACCCATGTAACTGTCTAAATGCTTTTTAAAAGACAAAATTGTACCCGCTTCCAGAGGATTGGAGGATAGCCAATGTGGTCCCGTTATTTAAGAAGGGTAGGAAGGATAACCCGGGTAATTATAGGCCGGTGAGCTTGACGTCCGTGGTGGGGAAGTTGTTGGAGAAGATTCTTAAAGATAGGATGTATGCGCATTTAGAAAGGAATAAACTCATTAACGATAGTCAACATGGTTTTGTGAGAGGTAGGTCATGCCTCACTAACCTGGTGGTGTTTTTTGAAGAAGTGACCAAAATGGTTGACGAAGGAAGGGCCGTGGATGTTGTCTATATGGACTTTAGTAAAGCGTTTGACAAAGTCCCTCATGGTAGGCTAGTGAAAAAGGTTGGATCCCATGGGATAAAGGGGGAGGTGGCTAGATGGGTGGAGAACTGGCTTGGTCATAGAAGACAGAGGGTGGTAGTGGAAGGGTCTTTTTCCGGCTGGAGGCCTGTGACTAGTGGTGTACTGCAGGGCTCTGTATTGGGACCTCTGCTGTTTGTGATTTATATAAATGATCTGGAAGAAGGAGTAACTGGGGTGATCAGTAAGTTTGCGGACGACACAAAACTGGCAGGACTTGCAGACAGTGAGGAACATAGTCAGAGGCTACAGAAGGATATAGATAGGCTGGAAATTTGGGCAAGGAAATGGCAGATGGAGTTCAATCCTGATAAATGCGAAGTGATGCATTTTGGTGGGAATAATGTAGGGAGGAGCTACACGATAAATAGAAGAACCATAAAGGGTGTAGAGACGCAGAGGGACCTGGGTGTGCAAGTCCACAGATCTTTGAAGGTGACGTCACAGGTGGAGAAGGTGGTGAAGAAGGCATATGGCATGCTTGCCTTTATAGGACAGGGCATAGAGTATAAAAGTTGGGGTCTGATGTTGCAGATGTATAGAACGTTGGTTCGGCCGCATTTGGAATACTGCGTCCAGTTCTGGTCGCCACACTACCAGAAGGACGTGGAGGCTTTGGAGAGAGTACAGAGGAGGTTTACCAGGATGTTGCCTGGTATGGAGGGGCTTGGTTATGAGGAGAGATTGGGGAAACTGGGGTTGTTCTCCTTGGAAAGACGGAGGATGAGGGGAGACTTAATAGAGGTGTATAAAATTATGAAAGGCATGGATAGGGTGAACGGTGGGAAGCTTTTCCCCGGGTCGGTGGTGACGTTCACGAGGGGTCATAGGTTCAAGGTGAAGGGGGGGAGGTTTAACACAGATATCAGCAGGACATATTTCACACAGAGGGTCGTGAGGGCCTGGAATGTGTTGCCGGGCAAGGTGGTGGAGGCGGACACACTGGGAACGTTTAAGACTTATCTAGACAGCTATATGAACGGAGTGGGAATGGAGGGATACAAAAGAGTGGTCTAGTTTGGACCAGGGAGCGGCGCGGGCTAATTGTTCCTTGTTTCTCGTTTCAAGGCTTCATTCTATGATCATCTTGCTGGTGCCAGTACAGAGCGAGACTGCGGATAGTTGGGAACCTGTCTCGGGGGCAGGGAATTCATATGGTGTTCGTGGAAGTGGAAATGACTAGGGTTGGGAAGCATTTTCCGATCAGGGCCATTGTGATCTCCTGGACTCATTTCGATCGCCTCAGGGGGTCGGAGAGGAATTTCCCAGATTTTTTTTTTTCCCCATATTGGCCCTGGGGTTTTTCACTCTGGGTTTTCGCCTCTCCCTGGAGATCACATGTTCTGGAATGGGCGGGTGGGGGTGAGTTAATAGGTTGTAATGAACAAAGCATCGTAGCTGTGAGGGACAGCTCGGTGGATAGGATATTGGTATGTAGATAGGCTGGAAAATTGGGCGGGGATCCTGGATTCAGGATTCAATCCTGGACCGGGGAGCGGCGCGGGCTTGGAGGGCCGAAGGGCCTGTTCCTGTGCTGTATTGTTCTTTGTTCTTTGTACCTCTGGCAGCTTGTTCCAGACACTCACCACCCTCTGTGTGAAAAAATTACCCCTCTGGACCCTTTTGTATCTCTCCCCTCTCACCTTAAACCTATGCCCTCTAATTTTAGACTCCCCTTACCTTTGGGAAAAGATGTTTACTATCTAGCTAATCTATGCCCCTCATTATTTTATAGACCTCTATAAGATCACCTCTAAGCCTCCTACGCTCCAGAGATAAAAGTCCCAGTCTATCCAGCCTCCCCTTATAACTCAAACCATCAAGTCCCAGTAGCACCCTAGTAAATCTTTTCTGCACTCTTTCTAGTTTAATAATATCCTTTCTATAGTAGGGTGACCAAAACTGTACACCGTATTCCAAGTGTAGCCTTACCAATGTCTTGTACAACTTCAACAAGATGTCCCAACTTTCCCTTTGGGAAAGGAGAATGGGGGGAGAAGAGAATAAAATTACATAGAGGTTTAGCAGCACACACAGGCTATTTGGCCCAACGTGTCGAAGTACGTGTTTACGCTCCACAAGAGCTTCCTTGGAAAACAGACGTCGCTCTTCAAATTTATGCAGCCCTGTTGAAAGGAACTTAGCACTTTACCTGTACTGTTTGATACATGTGGAACATTTAAAACAAAAAAGAAATATGATCTCTTGCCTCTTTAAGTCCGGATTTGGCTGCCTTTTCCAACTGCTGTATGGCTTCCTGGGTATCTCTGACTTCTCTTCCTCGTTTTACATGCAAGAGGTACCTGGCCCAATGGAACTGGGCCATGTTGTGTCCTTGGGCAGCAGCTTGACTGTAATACAAAGCGGCCTGGCAGGGGAGCGAGAGGGAATAGGATTGGACATGGTTACGATATCATAACAGCTAAAACACTGTCTTACATTTAAAACCCAAAAAGATACAAAAACAATACGTGGGGGTGATTTCAGATCTTTGTGCCCTAATTAGACTCAGTGGTTTGTGGAAATGGGGTTACCTCTTGTATTTAAAAAAAATTCTTTCATGGGATGGGAGTGTTGCTGCCAAGGTCAGTGTGATGTTAGTGTACCTTTAAGAGTTTTTAAAATTCATGTTCACAGCTTTAGGTGATGTCATTGTTGGGAGGAGGAAAAAACTGTTTGCAGGTCAGGTGACAGGGATTCATTTTCAGTTCGGAGCTGCAGGTTTGAGTTTTAGAAGGGACAGCAAGCTAAAAAGAAGTGTTTTCCCTCTCTCCCTGTTGTTTTTGAAAATTCTATTGGTTAACTGAAAACAATCATAGAAGCCCTACAGCACAGAAAGAGGCCATTTGGTCCATCGAGTCTGCACCAACCACAATCCCACCCAGGCCCTATCCCCATATCCCTACATATTTACCCACTAATCTACGCATCTCAGGACACTAAGGGGCAATTTTTTAGCATGGCCAATCAACCTAACCCGCGCATCTTTGGACAAGATCTTGTTTTCCTGAAAGGTGAAAATCTGCTGCTGTTAGAGACTCTGGTCCAGCGCCTCTGGTGTTTTTGGGAAGCTGCCTCGTCTTCAAACTGTTTGGAGTGAATCCAGAGAACTGCAGACTTCTACCAAAGGACTCAATCCCATGTGAGCAACAGACTTTGCTTTATTGAACCTGTTTAAAGCAGTTGTTTATGGTGGTTGGTTTTATTGGGACAGCTTATATATATTCATTAAGAGGTTTACATTATAGCGGTTGTTCTGTTTCTTGTTTGTAATTGATAAGGGTTCTTGCTAATTTTCTTACTATACATGTTAACTATATTCTTAAATAAACTTTGTTTTATAAAAGCTCCCCAAGTGAGTCACTTGAATCATACCTGAAGTGAAACATCGCATACTTATCCCAGCCAAATTCAAAATGCACAACTTATGATTCGGGTGGGCTTCATAAAACACTTTGGAGTTTCTAACCTGAACCATAACACCAGCAACTTCACCCCCAACTTCCCTTGAAAAGGTGGTGTGAGGATACTCACTTTCGTAGGCAAAAGCACAGCACTTTAAGCAAAGGCATATTCCAATTT
The DNA here is from genome assembly GCF_964213995.1 of Mustelus asterias. Lineage (NCBI taxonomy): Eukaryota > Metazoa > Chordata > Chondrichthyes > Carcharhiniformes > Triakidae > Mustelus > Mustelus asterias. The sequence goes on along the minus strand of NC_135816.1, from coordinate 11,982,967 downwards.
CCCAGAAATAAAGAGACGAAAGAAAGATTTAAAAAATATTATTCATTCATGGGATCTGGGCACATGCATATTACCCATACCTAATCACCCTCGAGGTAGTGGCGGCGGTAACTCAGTGGCTCGCTGGACCATTTCAGGAGACTGTTAAGAGTCAGTCACATTGTTGTGTGGCTGTAGTCATGGGAACATTGGCACTGTTCCGAATTGCTGGACTAATAATCCAGAGACACGAGTAGGAATCCCTCGAAGGCAGCTGGATAATTTAAAATCAGCTAATTAAATAAATCCGTAATAAAAAGCTAGGATCTCGAATCTGGCAACCTTGGGACTGAGTCCGTGCCGGATTTTGGAACTTGCTGGTTTTCGGCCTTGATTTAAGTTGGAACGTCTTAATTCAGGGAGTAGGGAACGTAGAAAAACAACTGATGTGATTGCAAAGCACTTTAGGTTAACAATCATGTTGGGTCTGATATTAATTCACCTCTCTCACATTGTATGCAATAACACTTACTCCTCCCTCACTTCAGCGCACCCTGTTTAAAGTTTATTTATTATCGTCACAAGTTGGCTTAATTAACACTGCAATGAAGTTACTATGAAAATCCCCTAGTCGCCACACTCTGGCGCTTGTTTGGGTACACCGAGGGAGAATTTAGCATGGCCAATGCATCTAACCAGCACATCTTTGAACTGTGGGAGGAAACTGAAGCACCCGGAGGAAACCCACGCAGACACGGGGAGAACATGCAAACTCCACACAGCCAGTGACCCAAGCCGGGAATTGAACCTGGGTCCCTGGCGCTGTGAGGCAGCAGTGGAACAATATGTAGATAGCCTGACTAGAGAGGGGGCTATACTGGACCTAGTACTGGGGAATGAGCCCGGTCAGGTCTTCAAAGTTTCAGTAGGGGAACATGTGGCAAATAGTGACCACAATTCTGTTAGCTGTAGGATAGTGATGGAAAAGGATGAGTGGTGTCCCAAGGGTAAGGTGTTGGATTGGGGGAAGGCTAACTTTAGTGGGATTAGGCAGAAATTGGCAGCTGTTGATTGGGAGAGGCTGTTTGAGGGTAAATCCACATCTGGCATGTGGGAGTCTTTTAAGGAACAGTTGTTAGGGCTACAGGACAGGTATGTGCCTGTAAAAAAGGATAGGAAGGGTAGGATTCAAGAACCGTGGATAACCAGGGAAATTGAGGGACTGGTCAAAAAGAAAAGAGAGGCGTATGTTAGGTCCAGGCAGCTAAAAACGGAGGGAGCTCTGGAGGAGTACAAAGAAAGTAGGAAAGAACTCAAACGAGGAATTAGAAGGGCAAAAAGGGGTCACGAAATGTCCTTGGCAGACAGGATTAAGGAGAATCCCAAGACGTTTTATTCATACGTTAGGAACAAAAGGGTTGTCAGGGAAAAAAATTGGACCTCTCAGGGACAAAAGTGGCGAATTATGCTTAGAGCCCAAAGAAGTAGGGGAGATCCTAAATGAATACTTTGCGTCGGTATTCACAAAGGAGAGGGATGTGTTGACTGGGAGTGTCTCGGAGGGGAGTGTTGACCCGTTAGAGAAAATCTCCATTACAAGGGAGGAAGTGTTAGGTTTTTTAGGGAATATAAAGACTGACAAATCCCCAGGGCCTGATGGAATCTATCCAAGGCTGCTCAGGGAGACGAAAGATGAAATTGCTGGGCCTCTGACGCAAATCTTTGTCTTGTCACTGGACGCAGGTGAGGTCCCAGAGGATTGGAGGATAGCTAATGTGGTCCCGCTATTTAAGAAGGGTAGGAAGGGTAACCCGGGAAATTATAGGCCGGTGAGCTTGACGTCCGTGGTCGGGAAGTTGTTGGAGAGGATTCTTAGAGATAGGATGTATGCGCATTTAGAAAGGAATAAACTCATTAACGATAGTCAGCATGGTTTTGTGACAGGGAGGTCATGCCTCACTAACCTGGTGGAGTTTTTTTAAGAAATGACTAGAATGGTTGACGAGGGAAGGGCCATGGATGTTGTCTATATGAACTTTAGTAAAGCGTTTGACAAAGTCCCTCATGGTAGGTTGGTGAAAAAGGTTGGATCTCATGGGATAAAGGGGGAGGTGGCTAGATGGGTGGAGAACTGGCTTGGTCACAGAAGACAGAGGGTGGTAGTGGAAGGGTCTTTTTCCGGCTGGATGCCTGTGACTAGTGGTGTTCTGCAGGGCTCTGTATTGGGACCTCTGCTGTTTGTGATTTATATAAACGATCTGGAAGGTGTAACTGGGGTGATCAGTAAGTTTGCAGACGACACGAAAATGGCTGAACTTGCAGATAGTGAGGAACATTGTCAGAGGCTACAGAAGGATATAGATAGGCTGGAAATTTGGGCAAAGAAATGGCAGATGGAGTTCAATCCAGATAAATGCAAAGTGATGCATTTTTGTAGAACTAACGTAGGGGGGAGCTATACGATAAATGGCAGAACCATAAAGGGTGTAGATACACAGAGGGACCTGGGTGTGCAAGTCCACAGATCCTTGAAGGTGACGTCACAGGTGGAGAAGGTAGTGAATAAGGCATATGGCATGCTTGCCTTTATAGGACGGGGCATAGAGTATCAAAGTTGGGTTCTGATGTTGCAGTTGTATAGAACGTTGGTTCGGCTGCATTCGGAATACTGCGTCCAGTTCTGGTCGCCACACTACCAGAAGGACGTGGAGGCTTTAGAGAGAGTGCAGAGGAGGTTTACCAGGATGTTGCCTGGTATGGAAGGGCTTAGTTATGAGGAGAGATTGGGTAAACTGGGGTTGTTCTCACTGGAAAGACGGAGGATGAAGGGTGACCTAATAGAGGTGTATAAAATTATGAAAGGCATAGATAGGGTGAACGGTGGGAGCTTTTTCCCAGGTTGGTGGTGACGTTCACGAGGGGTCATAGGTTCAAGGTGAGGGGGGGGAGGTTTAACACGGATATCAGAAGGACGTATTTTACACAGAGGGTGGTGGGGACCTGGAATGCGCTGCCGGGCAAGGTAGTGGAGGCAGACACACTGGGAACGTTTAAGACTTATCTAGATAGCCACATGAACGGAGTGGGAATGGAGGGATACAAAAGAATGGTCTAGTTTGGACCAGGGAGCGGCGTGGGCTTGGAGGGCCGAAGGGCCTGTTCCTGTGCTGTATTGTTCTTTGTTCAGTGCTAACCACTGTGCCACCGTGGACCAATCAAACTGAAACAATGTTAAAAATATCCCGTAGTTGTAAGTGAAAACGATTTGGTTTTTATTGATGTGAGATTATACAGTCTCTTTAATAACTCTCTTTGAACTGGCTTGCATCAGCTGCGAGCAGGCAACCGGAGCCCGTGGAACTTAAAAGACTTTTGGGAATCAAGTGTTTGAATGTCTGAATTTAAACTTGGGTGACCTTAATGGCATCAAAACTCAATCCAGGTACAGTGAGAATAGACAAATGTCCTGATGCCAATTATGATATGCAGCTAATATTCTACCTCATCGGATTCTGTCAGAGTTCTGTGTTCTTCCTGGATGAGTGCAACCATCTCTGCCAAATCTGCACTTGGTCCGGTGGGGTCAAGGTTCACTTGAGTGCAGGAAATGTCAGGCGTTTGAAGCCAATACACACCCAACAACTCCCTGAACGTTTCTGAGCTGGGTTGAGTGACGTCAAGTTTTGCTGGAGAATGGGAACCAAATAGAACATATTTGGTTTATGGATGCCCCCGGTTTTCTGGTACCTGGATTTGAGATACTTGACCTGTATCAGTAATATTGCAAATCAAACTACCCGATTGTCATTAAAAACTATTTTAATTCACTTATGTCCTTTACGGAAGGAAACTGTTCTTATCCAGGTAACCCCATTGACTCCAGACAAACAACACACCCACATCCCAAGAACGAATAAGTAAATAAAACATGTAGACCAAATGGAACAAGAGTGACTGGTTTCCTTCTCTGTTGACGTGGTGGGATTTGAGATCCGTTGACAATAAGTGCTATGCTGTTGTATTTGTTTGAGTGAGAAATGTTGACCAGAACATTGGGGGAACTCCCTGTGTATTCTTCAAACGCTGGCACGGTGGTTAGCACTGCTGCCTCACAGCGCCAGGGAGCCAGGTTCAATTCCGGCCTCGGGTCACTGTCTGTGTGGAGTTTGCACATTCTCCCTGTGTCTGCGTGGGTTTCCTCCTGGTGTTCTGGTTTCTTCCCACAGTCCAAAGATGTGCGGGTTAGATGGATTGGCCATGCTAAATTGACCCTAGTGTCAGGGGGTATAGCAGGGTAATGTGTGGGGTTATGGGAATAGGATCTGGGTGGGTGTGGGATTGTCTACACTGTTTGCCCTGTTAGAAGGCTTCATTTAAAGGTATTCTGCCTAATGTAACGAATTGTGCTATGCTTTGAAGCTAACTTAAGATAATTTGGCCACATTTTAAAACTCAGCTTGGAATTCTGGGTTTAGCTTAGAAACTTGGCTACATTTGAAAATGCAGTGTTAAGCAGAAACGATTCTAGTCATAAACAAGCTTCATGGTCACAGATGTGGATTGTTTGTTGAAAGTTACAGATATTCTTTGTACTGTTTGTACCTGGTAATTTCATAACATAAGATAAGAAGTTACAGTGCTCTGTGCAGCTATGTTTTCAGTTCACTTGGTATTCAGTTGTATTGAATCCTGTACAAGCTTTCGGATCGAGTCTGTTTTTTCTCTCTCTCAATAAATTAATATCTTTCGCTTTCTGTAAATGACACAGTGGTTAGCACTGCTGCCTAACAGTGCTAGGGACCCAGGTTCGATTCCCGACCTGGGTCACTGTCTGTGTGGAGTCTGCACATTCTCCCCCGTGTCTGCGTGGGTTTCCTCCGGGTGCTTCGGTTTCCTTCCACAATCTAAAGATATGCTGGTTAGGGTGCACTGGCCGTGCTAAATTCTCCCTCAGTGTACCCGAACAGGCGCCGGAGTGTGGCGACTAGGGGATTTTCACAGTAACTTAGTTACTGTGTGAATGTAAGCCTACTTGTGATGAATAAATAAACTTTACTTTAAATGCTAAATTCTAAAGGAAGCTTAATAAAGACGTTTCTACTTTGAACCAGTTGTGCCCATGTCTATTCTAAAGGAATGAACAGATCCTCCAGTGAGATTGTAACCGGTGCAGACTCGATGGGCTGAATGGCCTCCTTCTGCACTGTAGGGATTCTATGAATGCCGTAGGATCATTAACATCCAATTCAGCAACGGATATGCTGATTTATATAGTGTCTATCGGAAAGATAAACGTCTACTAGCATGCATCACTCCTTCAGTACTGAGCTGGAATGTCCATCTCCAGCATTGGGCCCGAGTCTCAGAGTGAGACTCAAACCTTCTGGCCGAGGGCATGCTGTGCTGGCAGGAGAGGAAATGAAAAAACACACAGAATAGAAGTGAACACGCGGCAGGTATATCAATGCAACTCTTTCTTTTTCTCAGATTCCTACCTTCTCGATGTCTTTGTCAGTGCCTTTCCCCAGCTCATAGCAGACTCCAACATTGTACTGGGCCTTGCTGTAGCCTTGGTGGGCTGCTATCATGAAATAGGAGAATGCCATATCGTAACCTTTGGCTTTTATGTTTTTCAACCCTGTTCAGGAGTAGATTAACAAACAGAAAGATCAATGGAGCGTCGACTGCAAGAGATATAGAGACTTTGAAAAGGCAAAGTTAAGTATAATAAGGTTAACATTTTAATTCATGCCTCCATTCTATCAAAGTGGAAGCAGCAATCAGCGATTTTGACTTGGTCTGTATGTGGTTAGGCTGCGTTTACTGCCAAATCCATGCATGCACATTTGCATGTTGATGGTAGGCCCAGCTCAGCAGCCGCCATCTTTGTGAGGGACAAGATACAGCCAGATATGGTTCGATACCCAGCTTGGGTGACTGTCTGTGTGGAGTTTGCACGTTCTCCCTGTGTCTGCGTGGGTTTCCTCCCACATACCAAAGGTGTGCGGGTTAGGTGGATTGGCCATGCTAAATTGCCCCTTAGTGTCAGGGGGACTAGCAGGGTAAATATGTGGGGACACGGGGATAGGGCCTGGGTGGGATTGTTGTCACTGCAGGCTCGATGGGCCGAAGGGCTTCCTTCTGTACTGTAGGGATTCTATGGTTCTACACATATGCCATTTTTGTGGGGGGCAATATGTAGCCAGGTACATACACACCGCCATCTTTGTGGGGGGCAATATGTAGCCAGGTACATACACACCGCCATCTTTGTGGGGGGCGATATGTAGCCAGGTACATACACACCGCCATCTTTGTGGGGGGCAATATGTAGCCAGATACATACACACCGCCATCTTTGTGGGGGGCAATATGTAGCCAGGTACATACACACCGCCATCTTTGGGGGGGGGCAATATGTAGCCAGGTACATACACACCGCCATCTTTGTGGGGGGCAATATATAGCCAGGTACATAAACACCACCATCTTTGTGGGGGGCAATATGCACCCAGATACATACACGCCACCATCTTTCTGGGGGGCAGTAAGCAACCAGGAACATTAACACCACCATCTTCATGTAGGGTAAAGTGCAGCAGGTCTCATTTGCAGTCACGTAGGTTATTCTTTCTGCATTTCACACTTTTCCCTTCTGCTTGTTTCGTAGCTAAGCTTTCAGTGTTTGCTCATTTCAAGTTACGTTAATCTGAGAAATCAATTAGCTACTCAAGTGCCACACCAATTTTTGGAAAACAACTGCAGAGCTGACACATACTAATGAAAAATCCTGCAAAAACGCTTATTGTGAAATGCCACAGCTTTGTGTTATTGCTGGTGCCACCACCGCAAGGAAGTTCAGAGCTCATTCTCCAGCTGCCTTGAGGAGTAAATGGGCCAATTTATTGAACCTCTGTGCTGAAGGTAGCACCCACAGTGCTGTCGGGTAGTACAGTCATTTGGATGAGCTAACTAGTGCAGTATGTGAACAAATTCAGGAGAGCGAGCACTCACATCAGTAAAATCTTACCTATAATATTTAAAATGGAAGAAATGCTGGACTCTGCAGTGCCCCTCAAGTTGGAAGTGGCTCGGTTTAAAGCTTCTTCGAGATTGATTTCCTCTCTCTATACAAACAGACAGGATAGCGGCGTTTAATAGTCATACTGATTCTTCTTAAAGTACGGCTCAATACAGTCCCAGGAAGGCACTCGGACCAGATATAGAACAAATAACCACTGAATTTCCCCGCTGAGGTTTTGTAGTGGAGAGAAGGAACAGTCTGGTTACCTGGACATCTCCTCGCTGCCTATTTCCATCTGGCAGACCACATTCTGAGCATTGTGTGCCTGTTAGAAACAGCGGCTCATCTGTAACACACACAACATATATGAACATACACACTAGAAATCCACTGGCACATAAGGTGCTGTGAAATCAAAGCAGAAAATGTTGGCACAGCTGCATTCAGCTGAATGGGCTTCTTGAAAGTTTTGTAAATGCTTAAAGAGCAGGAGGAAAATTAAGAAAAAGAGTAGGACCAATTAGAGACCAATGTGGTATCATACATGTGGAGTTAATTAATATTTTGCAATTTTCCATGAAAGCAAACATTGTAGTTAGGAAGGAATGTGAAACATCGGACGGGATAAACATAGTGAGGAAATATTAATTTTTTTAGCCCAGATTTAGGGCAGCATGGTGGCAGAGTGGTTAACACTGCTGCCTCAAAGCTCCAGGGACCTGGGTTCGATTCCCGGCTTGGGTGACTGTCTGTGTTTGCATGTTCTCCCCGTGTCTGCGTGGGTTTCCTCCGGGTGCTCAGGTTTCCTCCCACAGTCCAAAGGATGTGCGGGTTAGGTGCACTGGCCGTGCTAAATTGCCCTTTAGTGTCCCGGAATGCATAGGGATTAGTGGAGTTAATATGTGGGGTTATGGGATTGTTTTCAGTGCGGACTCGATGGGCCAAATAGCCTCTTTCCGCACTGTACGGTTTCTATGATTCTGAGATTCAGATGAAATGAAACCCAGGCTGCTCAGAGAAGCAAGGGAAGGAAAAGCAGAGGCTTTGACCGTCATTTTCCAATCCTCTGGTTCCAGGCATGATGCTGGAGGACTGCGAGTGTTGTTCCATCGTTGTACCATTGTTTAAAAAGGGAGGGAAGGATAGCTCATGTAGCCTTGGCTTTGCCACCAGGGTCCACATTCTGTGATTGGATTCAAATAACAAAATTTTGCAACACCCCAACGAGAATTGTTTGCGATTTGTACCTTGCTCAGTACTTTCATCGAGTCCCTGCTGGTCGGTCCTTGAATATGCAGCTTTGACATTCGCTGGAGTGGATGGTCTGGTCGATGCAGGACTCTGGTCTATCGAGTTACCGCTCGAGTGCGGAGTCCCACATTGAGGCAAAATGCAACGGCTAAACTCTGCCACACAAAGCGGAAAAAACAACGGTCAGAGAGGGATTAACTCAGGAAAGAACAAGGCCTCTCAAACATTTATGTGGCAGTATCGCTGATAATTAAACTGCAAACCCTGAATTTAAATGTATACAAAATCTTCAATTTCTGCCACTAGGGCTCCGACAGTACCATCACCTAGTGGCAACGCGCTAGTTTCCCCCCCTTCAGGTACCATGCCCTAAGAGGACATTAGCACCCATGGACATCCATTAGATTGGTCCATTAAGCTTAGCAAAGTCCTGCAGTTGTTTTCAGTTACCAACTGCAGTCTGACCGATCAGGGAACACTCCTGCTCTCACCACCTGCCATCAGGTGTACTGGGAGGATTTACAGGCTGATCAATCAACCTGTTTGGCCACGTTATGAATACAGCTTCCTTGGCCATCAAGTCCTGGAGTGGGACTTTAATGAAGAACTTCCGGCTCAGAGGCAGGGATGCTACTCACTGCTACCCACTTCCCAAGACCTCCCCATTTTCATATAGAAGTTAAGCGACTCAACATGGTGTGATACTGAGACACAGGGATTTGGCAGAACCTGGAGTTAATCTTTGCGGTAGCTGATCTACTCCGGTCTAGTGGTTGGGGTGCTGGCTCTGGCTCCTGGCTGGGAAATAAGAGTATAAAAAACAGGCGCAGGAGTAAGCCAAACGGCCCTCGATCCTTCTCCGCCATTCAATGAGATCATAGTAGATCTTCTGCCTCAACTCCACTTTCCTGCTCTATCCTCATAACCCTCGATTGTTCGTGTCCAAAACCCTAACGAGCTCGGTCTTAATGTACTCGATGACTGAACATCCACAGCCCTCTGGGATAGTGATAGAAAAAATAGCAGCAGGAGGAGGCCATTCAGCCCTTCGAGCCTGCTCCACCATTCATTATCATGGCTGATCATCCAACTCAGTAACCTGCTCCTGCTTTACCCCCCCCCCCCCCACCCCCCTCCCATCCCTTAATTCCTTTAGCCCCAAGAGTTATATCTAACTCCTTCTTGAAAGCATAATGTTTTAGCCTCAACTTGTTCTGTGGTAGCGAATTCCACAGGCTTACCACTCTCTGGGTGAAGAAATTTCTCTTCATCTCAATCCTAAATGGTTTACCCTGTGTCCTCAGATTGTGACCCCTGGTGCTGGACTCTCCCACCATCCTTCCTGCATCGAACCGGTCTAGTCCTGTTAGAATTCTATGAGATCCCCCTCATTCTTCCAAACTCCAGCAAATATAATTGTAATCAACTCAATCTCTCCTCGTACTTCAGTCCTGCCACCCCAGGAATCAGTCTGGTAAACCTTCTCTGCACTCCCTCCATAGCAAGACATCCTTCCTCAGATAAGGATGGCGAGGGGAGGGAAGGAAAAATCAATCAGGTCTCTCAGTTCTGATTATTTCTCATCATCATCATCCAGATGGCTCTTGATCCAAATACATACATGTGGATAATCTCATTTAAAAAAAAGACTTTTGGATCCTGGGTTAAAATGGGGGAGGGGATACAAAAGCCTAGAGTTAATACTAAACCAAGGCAGATCACTGTTTAGCCTGGAGTAAGTCCAGTTCTGGACACCTTATTTCAGGCAGGATTCAAAGCCATGGCCAGGGTGAAGATGAGATTCAGAGGTAATCCCAGGGATCAGAAGATTTAGTTATGAGGAGAGAATAGAGACAACAGGTTACAGTTCTGTGGGAATAAAATCTAAAAGGAGACCTGATAAGGGCATTCAAAATAATCAGCGATGTCTATAGAGTAAATTGGCAGAAAACTATTGAACGTTGGTTGGTGAGGTAATAAGTATAAATAATTTAAAGACTTCACAAAAGAGGAAGGGGAGAGACGAAGAGGATTATAAATGCCGATCTGACCAGCCTCCTTGAGAATGAAAAACAATCTGTGCGATGCCCTCTCCAAGAGTGGCTCAATCTTCTGCTAATAGCTGGGTGATTTAGGCAAGGTATACAGAGTGTTCAGTAGCTTGGCACTTAGCCCAGCATGGTATGTACCCCAAGGGAGGGTGAGAGAATTAAGGAGCACAGGATATCATTTACAACTCTTAGGGCCACAGATTCTCTGTCAGGCTCCCTGCAGTTTCCAAAATTAGCAGTATGTAAAGGGGCTACTGCACTCACCATTTGGACAGGACATTGCAGATGCATTGTATTTGCCGGGACTGGAGTATCCGTGATTCTGTGATTGTGATTATCAGGCAGATTATGAACTTACTGATTCTGGCCGGTGATAGCGTCGAAGAAACAATGCTACAGAAAGGTGAGGCCCCATCGCTCTCCTGGGGACCACTGTGCTGAGAGAACTGATGATGAAGATGTCTTGCAAACTGTAAAAGCACCACAGCAGCAGCACCCTGGAGGAGAGCAGGACGGGAAGCACAGTTAATAAAGTTTGTACAAAAACCAATGACGAGCACTTGGCGCCTGACGTCCCGAGAGTGAGCAGGGAATACATCCCTGCCGACTCTGACAGGCCCAAAGCCATTTCACACTCAATTGAGCATTGATTAGTAGCAGGCATTCGCTCTTGAACGATTGGCCTCCTCCAAGCACAGTGCTGCAGTGGCCAGAAGAAGTACTGCAGCACGTGCCTGAGCCTAAGTCCTGAGATCGTACTTCAGCAAAGGACCAGGGATCCCGGGGTGGGGGGGGTGGCGGGTTGGGAGGGGTGGCGGGTTGGGAGGGGTGGCGGGTTGGGAGGGGTGTGATCTCAGTGTTGGGAGTTAATGGGGGGGGGGGGGGAACAAAAGGACAGAGATTGAACCTTGGATCATTTCTGGGCTGTCAAACATGGTACTGCGCTAAGGCGGAGTGTGTGGAGAAAAAC